>NC_057803.1:38344150-38644150 GCF_018294505.1 Triticum aestivum
CTTCGTCCCACCTCCCACCACCCCCCTCCCACCGGTTTTTCTCTTTCTCGTCTGGCCGACAATACCCAACGTATTTATGGTAATCAATCACAATTAATCCACGTATGGTAAGGCTATAAACTTTGGTAATTATAGTAATCACAATCAATCACAATTAATCACAACTATCATATTTGAGATAATTATAGTAATAAATCAATCCATGTATGGTAAGGCTATAACTAAGGAAATTTCGAATATGGTAATTATCACCAGAATCAAAGCTTTCCAAAAAAGTTCTTCTTGCCATACCCTTCAATCGCGCCCTGCTCCATTCCGATCTCCTTCCCTCAATCGCTCCAGCTGATTTACTCTTTCCAAACCTAACCCCTGCCTGATCTAGATAAAGAGGCTCTCTCCTGCCCGTCTCATCCCTCCCTTGTGCCAACCATGGAAGAGAGGAGGGAGAGCACAGAGGAGCGCGCTGGCGATGCGCCGATGCTCGCTGGTTGAGGCATGGTCGGCGTGTGAGTCAAGAGGATCCCTGCATTCTGTGGTGGTAGGCGATCCAAGGAAGAGTAGTCGAACATGAAAGCGATGGGAGGGACAACACCCTGCTGTCGGGCTCGTCCGCCTCTTCGTGGTCGACGACCGCGTTGGATGTGGCCGAGGGCGGCGATGATGGAGGGAGCCGCTGGCGCTGGCCAGGCTCCCGACCGAGTCGCTGCTCCTTAGTGCCAGCCCTTTCCGCCGCGCCGGATCGCTCGTCATCTTGGGGACCCCGAAGGGATGCCGCCGGTGTGGGAGGCGCCCACGACAGTGCGGGCTGGGGACCGAGCGGCGGGGGACGTTACGGGTTCCGTTCTAGGGCTAGGTCGGGAAGTCTATCGTGTTTCTGTCGGAAAATCTTGTGATCAATGGGTTTACTAAATTAATTTTGGGTCTATATTAAGGGGCACCATCTATTCTTGTCATTCGAATTTGCATTCTTGCATCAGAAGTTCAAGAGAACTGTCATGAATAGCATAATGCCTTTCAGTTTGTAGACTGATAACTGTAATAATATAACTAGAGAGCATTTTCTATCAGATAAATAAACTGAACATCACATCTTTTGATTTCTGTTTGGCCTCCTGGGAACGTAGACTAATTAATCCACGTATATTAATTATCAATCCAGGTATGGTAAGGTCATAACTCAGGAAATTTTGAATATGGCAATTATATGGTAATAAATTTAAATTACCCCAAAGGCTATCAATTCAGATATGGTAAGACCATAACTCGGGAAATATCGAATATGGTAATAAATTTAAATTACCACCAGGTATGGTAAGGCTATCCACGTATAATAATAAATCATATAGTAATAAATCATAATTAATCCACGTATAGTAATAAATCAATCCAGGTATGGTAAGGTCATAACTTAGGAAATTTTGAATATGGTAATAAATTTAAATTACCCCAAAGGCTATCAATCCAGGTATGGTAAGGCCAAAAATCGGGAAATATCGAATATGGTAATAAATTTAAATTAACCCAAAGGCTACCAATCCAGGTATGGTAAGGCCATAACTCGGGAAATATCGAATATGGTAATAAATTTAAATTACCACTAGGTATGGTAAGGCTATCCACGTATAGTAATAAATCATATAGTAATAAATCATAATTAATCCACGTATAGTAATAAATCAATCCAGGTATGGTAAGGCCATAACTCAGGAAATATCGAATATGGTAATAAATCAGCGATCCGTCCGCATTACTAGCTCATCCGATAAATCAGTGATCGAGTAATTAAACCGTGCAGTAATTAGTACTCCCTCCGTATATGGAAGGAACCGCCGGAGTATTCCATAGATTAGCCACAGGATTTTGGCAATCTCGCTGTGGCATCTCGGATTTCGGAAATCACGCGCCCGCAGACGCCGCCGTGCCCCCCCCCTGCAACCACCGCCGGAGTCGGAGGCGAACGCGATCGCAATCGCGACGTGTATATATATACAAGGACGTACTACGTGCACAAGGGCCTGCAAGCAAACCCCAGTGCTCCTGATCACCATGCATTTCTTCCAGGTCGTCATGGCGTGGATGTTCCCGTGCGCCGTGTGGGCGGCGATGGCGCCGGCCGTGGCGACGGCAGCGACCACGGACGGTGCTTCGAGCGTTGAGCAGGGCAGCTCCTCGTCGCCGGCGTTTGGCCCTAGCGACGCTAAGGTGGCCTCCGACCCGGGCTCCTCCCCGGCGTCGAGGTCGTCCACCTCCTCCTCCTTGCTCGGCGCCCGAAGCAGCTCGTCGAACAGCGCGCGCTCACCGGTGAGGGAGGGCGGTGACACGGCCGCACGGAAGGGCCACGCGCTAAGGCGGTGCCTGCACAGGTTCGCCAGAAATCTGCAGCGCGTCGGTGCTGCGGACGAGCGGTCAGACGGGCGCGGGAGACGGAAGGGCCGGGCGACGAAGCCGGACGGGAGGGTCGCCGCCGGCGAGGACGGCACCGCCCGGGCGAGGGAGGAGGCCGTCGCGAGCGCGATCGCCTACTGCAAGGAGTCGAGCCGGCAGCGCTGCAGGCCGCCGTTGGCTCCCTCGCCCAGCTTGGACGGCTGGCTCCTTGTTCGTCCGGAGGAGGAGATCGGCACCAGCGCCACGAGCGCCGTCTCGCCCTGCGAATGCGAGGCGCAGGGCACCTCGAGCGCCGCTGCCCCCCACCACGGCCACGCGGCCTGCGACGGTACGTGTTGTCAACCGATCCGTCGGTCGGTCTGCTCTGCTGCACTCGTGCACGTCTAAACCGTCGTTGATCTCCTTCGTGCAGCAGAATGCAGCGGCGGCAGGCCGTCGACGGTGGAAACTCGGCGAGGTCCAGCCGGGGAGATGGAAAAGGGTGACGCTATCGACGGGCTTGACGGGGACGTCCTTAGGATAACGAGTTACTTCGTCGCCAAATATGTGCGCGCGGTGCGCCATTGAAGAATAGCTCGGGGTCCGTCTCACATGAGGCGAAGCAAACAATTTTTCGTAATCTAGAGGACCTTGTCTTACGTACCTTCGATCTTGTATGATCTGTCCATATCAGTGTGCGAGTAGTAGTAATATGATTGTAGTAAGATCTGTCCATATCAATTGTCGATCTTATTCTTATATGATATGATGGCTTGCAGCGTTCCTAAGATCTAACGAGAATCTCCTGGAGTTAACGACACAATCGTTCGATTGTTTCTGAATCAGACTGCAATTTTGAAGCTTAATTGGCAACGGAGTTAAGATATAGACAATCCTATTTATTCGAACTAGCTTTGCTGAATCGAAAGAAAAGAGACAACTTGGATTCAATCAAAAGAAATTAGAAGATTTTAGTACTGGCATGTATTCACCTCAATCACTATATGCTCTGTTTGTACTCTACACATGAGGAATATATTCACCTTTAACTTCTTTTTTTGCGGAAATAAGACTTTCATTCATCAACCACGGTCATTACACTCCAGATTTTACATAGAGCGTGAATTCCATCCGGTGCATGCCCATGCACGTTGAATTATCAAATGAGTATAAAGTTGGTCTTTTTTTAACTACTACACTCCAGATTCTCGAGCACGGAGATAGGCGAGTTGTAGACCAAGAGCTGGTATAGATATAGGCGAGTTGTAGACAAGAGCTGGTGGGCAGCAAGAAACGCATGCACACCAAAAAACAAATCTGAGTCACATGCCTACTTCTATTGGTTTCTACAAAGAGCGGCTAGCTTATATCTTAGACCAGTCGGTCACTGTCGAGGTCGCCAAGGTGATCTTACAGCACCGCCGTGGGGATTTCTCATATAATTTTATGTAGGCAAGCCGCAAGCGGTGGTGGTGATTGGCTGGGTGGTGTCGCTGCCTTGGGAAGAGACGAAGTGATGGTAAAAGTAAGCAGGATCCGATGATTCTTCCGTGGGGATAGCCAAAGTCAAGATGTCGACTACAGACTCGTCGCAGACTTGCAGTGAACCTGGATGCGGCGAGCCTGATTTGTGGATCGATGGCGGGTCTTGACTTTGTTAGGCTGGGATTGGATGGTTGCGGAGGGTGGTGTGCTTGGTTGGGTTCCCATGGAAGAATGTGGCCTCCTCGTGGATCTGGTCATGCCCATCCTAGAGAACATTGTGTCCTTAGCTCCCTCGAGGAGCAAGGACAGTGCAAGCGGCAGCAGGGGGTAGGGGTAGATGTGGGGAGGGATGTCGGCGGCTGCTCGAGGTCATCATGATGAAACCCTTGACGTCCCATCTTTATCAATGGAAGTGGAAGAGCACGAAGTCGAGATTGGATAGGAGTTTGAGTTCTTTTTGGCACCGATAGGTCCCCACTTTAGAGATGTATTTTTTTTGCATGCGAGCAAACAGTGGGTTGATTCTAAAAGGGATAGGCACTTTTCAACATAAGTGCATGACGGACCAAAAATATGACCTCATTTTATTCGTTTGATAGATATCGTATTATTCGTTGTTGTTTGTTCGGTGAAATTTCCTAATATTTGATTGTTGTGTTTCTAATTAGAGCACCCCATAATCACCCAATATGAGGGGATGATAAATGAAAAATACTGATTATAAATTTTGAAGAGCCCGTGGCAACGCACGGGCGTTATACTAGTATTAATACTAGTTTTAATCCATGACGTTTGTGGTGCCGGTTTTATACAGAGCGTATCTCTACGTTTTTCCTTGCATGAAGTTGTGTGCATTTGTATCTTGTGTTTCTTTAGTACTGTTAGTGCATATTAAACTTATTAAAGGGTGCATGTTTATGGTAAATATACTCACCACTCCCTCCATCTACTCCCTCCGTTCGGAATTACTTGTCGCAGAAATGGATGTATCTAGACGTATTTTAGTTCTAGATACATTCATTTTCAAGATAAGTAATTCCGAACGGAGGGAGTATATGTGTAAGTCTCGGCGTTAGTATGTACGGTTTGTTCTGTCTAGTCATTCCACATCGACAACTGGATTAACTTCGCGTTTCCTTTATTTGCTTTATTTGGTCTTCAATCAATTTGGTTCGGTCTTTGGTATTGGGAAAACAACTTGATTTCAAAACGAATGTACAATGTGATTCATTGATCTAAAAAGAACCAAGGACACAATTGTGTGAGGCACTTACAGTGAGACTTGTAGGAGTGTTGGATGCAAGAAAAGGGCTCACGAGACAGGATCAAGGACTCAAGTACACAAGATTGATAAGCATCAAGGGCTGGATGCAGGAGCGTGTGAGCCCGGTGGATTAATGGATGTTGTCAGAAAACTGAAATTAACGCTCATAGGGTGGTTCTCATGGCCGTGATTACCAAAAGAGTGGGTTGTCTTCCCACCATAGATGACTTCCACAGCCATCAGGGGGACACCCATGCCACAACGTGAACTTGGCCGCTGCCAATCCACGTGTGCTTGAGCCGACCTACAACATCCGATGTAACCCCGGGGCCGTTGCCTTGGCATCCTCTATGTGAGCCAACGACATAGCTATAGAGTGTGTCGGGAGGGACGTCGACACCTAGAATTTTGAGATTTGTTTCATTACCATATAGGAATTATGCCTAAAGAAAACTTAGCCCAGGAAAGCCCTAGTAGTCGAGAAGCCCCCAACCCCAATCAATCATTGTTAGTCATCCCATCGGCCACCAAACTCCTAATTAAATTTTTGAAATGGTTGCAGACTGAAACGGTTTAGCACCAGACGACGAGTGGCGTGGTCTGCGGGTACTGCTGACCAGACAAACTCTACCTTGCCCAGTTGGGGAGTGTATATACGTATTACGCATAGTCTATGTGCATACTGGTGATCGTTGTTACGATATTTGTGACTGGATCTCGAAAGTATGTCAACATGGCAGCATACATGCCATATTCCTGAGAAGTGATACTACGAGAAGGCTCATATTAATACCAGTTTCAATCCATGATGTTTGTGGTGCCTGTTTTATACAGAGTGTATCTCTACATTTTTTGTTGCATGAAGTTGTGTGTATCTGTACCTTGTGTTTATTTAGTATTGTTAATACATATTAAAATTCATTAAAGTATGCATATTTATGGTAAATATACTCACCACTCCCTCCATCTATATTTATGGTTTTCGATGGCTACAGAGGCCTGCGGCGGCGAAACTTCTGATCTGGGTTAACCCCGAAGGGTTCTGGAATATTTGAGAATTTATAGGGCAAAGAGGGGGTGCGGGAAGCCACCGAGGTGGGCACGCCTGGGGGGCCATGCATGCCCAGGTGGGTTGTGCCCCCCGTCGGGGCACCCCCAGGTGCTGCTCTAGCCCATTGGTGGTCTTCTGGTCCTTAAAAAATCCACAAAAAGTTTCGCGGTGTTTGGACTCCGTTTGATATTTGATTTCATGCGATGTAAAAAACATGCGAAAAACAGCAACTGGCACATGGCACTATGTCAATAGGTTAGTACCATAAAATGATTATAAAATATCCAAAAAGTGATAATATAACAACATGAAACAATAAAAAATTATAGATACGTTGGAGACGTATCAGTGGCCCTAGTGGCTTCTTGGGGAGCATTGTGCCTCCACACCACTCCAACGGAGATGTACTTGCCCTCAAAGGGAAGGAACTTCGGTAACACATCCTCGTCTCCACCGGCTCCACTTGTGGTTATCCCTTACATTTACTTTGTGCAAGATTTTGTTGAGCTGTATCCTTTGCTTGCACTTGTTGTTGTTGTTGTTGTTGTTGTTGTTGTTGTTGTTGTTGTTGTTGTTGTTGTTGTTGTTGTTGTTGTTGTTAGCATCATATAGGTTGCTCACCTAGTTGCACATCTAAACAACCTTTGTTACTAACCCTAATTTGTTAAGGAAAGTTAAAATTTTGTAGTTACCTATTCACCCCCCCTCTAGTCAACTATATCGATCCTTTCCAAAAGTAGATACATTTGGGACATATCAACTCCCCCAAGCTTAACTCATTGCTTATCCTCAAGCAATCCAGTTGACAAACTGAAAGTGATAAAGAAAAACTTTTACAAACTCTTTTTGTTCTTGTTGTTGTACACATGTTTAACTAATGTTCAAGTTTTCAGCAAGGATTATGAACTAACCATATTCATGATAACATTTAGGTCTCACATTTACTCATACCAATGACATAACCAACTAGCGAGCAATAATAAGATACCTCGGATTCCAACAATTTGTCAAAACAATCATGATATAATATGATAACATAGTATCTCGCTAGCTCTTTCTGAGACCACAAAACATAAATGCAAAGCACCTCTGAAGTTCAAGAAGCGACCAAACATTGTAATTCATGGTACAAAAGATCCAGTCATGTCACACTCAACATTAACTATACTCAACTAGTATAACGCCCGTGCGTTGCCACGGGCTCTTCAAAATTTATAATCAGTATCTTTCATTTATCATCCCCTCATATTGGGTGATTATGGGGTGCTCTAATTAGAAACACAACAATCAAATATTAGGAAATTTCACTGAACGAACAACAACGAATAATATGATATCTATCAAACGAATAAAATGAGGTCATATTTTTGGTCCGTCATGCACTTCTGTTGAAAAGTGCCTATCCCTTTTAGAATCAACCCACTGTTTGCTCGCACGCAAAAAAATACATCTCTAAAGTGGGGAACCGATCGGTGCCAAAAAGAACTCAAACTCCTATCCAATCTCGACTTTGTGCTCTTCCACTTCCATTGATAAAGATGGGACGTCAAGGGTTTCATCATGATGACCTCGAGCAGCCGCCGACATCCCTCCCCACATCTACCCCTACCCCCTGCTGCCGCTTGCACTGTCCTTGCTCCTCGAGGGAGCTAGGGACACAATGTTCTCTAGGATGGGCATGACCAGATCCACGAGGAGGCCACATTCTTCCATGGGAACCCAACCAAGCACACCACCCTCCGCAACCATCCAATCCCAGCCTAACAAAGTCAAGACCCGCTATCGATCCACAAATCAGGCTCGCCGCATCCAGGTTCACTGCAAGTCTGCGACGAGTCTGTAGTCGACATCTTGACTTTGGCTATCCCCACGGAAGAATCATCGGATCCTGCTTACTTTTACCATCACTTCGTCTCTTCCCAAGGCAGCGACACCACCCAGCCAATCACCACCACCGCTTGCGGCTTGCCTACATAAAATCATGAGAAATCTCCACGGCGGTGCTGTAAGATCACCTTGGCGACCTCGGCAGTGACCGACTGGTCTAAGATCTAAGCTAGCCGCTCTTTGTAGAAACCAATAGAAGTAGGCATGTGACTCAGATTTGTTCTTTGGTGTGCATGCGTTTCTTGCTGCCCACCAGCTCTTGTCTACAACTCGCCTATCTCTGTACCAGCTCTTGGTCTACAACTCGCCTATCTCCATGCTCGAGACGACCAAGCTCGATGCGCAAGCCGCATACATCTGCTAGAGCTATATCCAGGCCCTATGATTTTTGGATCACTGGCACTATGGGTGCCAGGACCGGAGTCGCCCTCATCCACCAAGTGGATCAAGGAGGTCCACCACCTAGACTCTACATCGCAACATTTTGTGTTTTCCTATAAAAAGTAAAGAACCTTCTCTAATAAACGTAAATATAACCTTTTGGTTTTATAGTCTCAACTTTCCTACACTCCAATACCAGAAGGATTTCTTGGTTTTATTTAATGACCTTCTTGAATGTCATTCACTTAGAAAGGTAGTAATACAATCTGTGATATTAAGGCAAACTATTAGTCATATTAAAGTGCAAAAGGCCCTATAGGAGTCAAAGCATGACTTTTATGGTTATACTGTAATTTGCAAGATCTGAGATTTATGCAAGTGTACAATTAGAGAAGAGCCAATTAAATAGATTTTCACATTCAGAATAGTACGATTAGCAGTAGCACTTCAATTTTTTCATGTTTGATCAGCTTGCTAGGTGGTTATCACTAAGCATGTTGGAACGATGAGCATAACCTAACTTAGTTCAGTACGTGTTGCTGCAAATTAGTTCAGTACGTACGAAGCTGTTGCTAACTTCAATGCCTGGCTGTTGCAAGTTTCTAATGAAAAAGTACTTCAGGTCAAAGGTCAGGGAATATACACTTTTGTTATCATGGTTGTTTCCTTATAGTGAACAACTTTGATCATCACTTCAGCAGCTACTATATATAAGAAGACATTATCTAAGTAGATACAGGCAAAGAAAGCATGTAGGCAAAACCAGAATTAAAAACATCCTTCTCAATGGAGCTCGTGTAGTTCAGAAGACCCTAATCATCGATGAGGGACCCCTCCGATGGTAGCATGGCGTGACAATTGCCGTCAATGACGACACCCAAAGTACCTTGCACAATCCATCGATCCAGTTCGGAACAATCAAGCACATACCTTGCAAAGTGATGTGGATCTGAAGCAGAGGTGGGAAGGTAAAGGCTCAGGTGAGGTGGAATGAGATGTTGATATAGACGTGCATGCATGAGAATAAGGCGGTGCCCAGGATGGATCTCCATCGGAGGAGGCCGGATCCGCTGGGGAGGAGGTCGCTGTAGTACCTGCCATCTGTGCGATGGATCACGGGGCTGGCAGGCAGGGGGAGGGGATAGGAGGGAGCGGGTGGGCTAGAGCGCAGATGGCGGGTGCCCTCGACGATGGCTGGGAAGGATGGTGGAGGAGGTGGATGAGGATGGCGGCGGCGGCGTCTGCGGTTGCGCCTCGTCCGCAGCCGTGCTGGTGGTGGTCGATGCGAGAGCCGGATGGCGTCGGCCAGAATCAGGCAGGGGCGACAAAGATTTAGAGGAGAGAGAGAATGGAGGCGATGATCGATGGGAGGAAGGGCCACCGGCGATTGGGGTGGCCTCAGATCCGCCCTCCATGGCCGCCTATTTCATGGGACGAACACACGTGCTCACCGTCGGGCTCGCCTTCGGCCGCTGCCTCGCCGACATTCACGACGTAGAGCCCCTTCCTCCGATCTCATTTGCCAGGGAGGCAGCGCCATCCTTCATCGCAGAGAACGATTCCACACTGAGATCCCAACCAGATCGTGATTGCGCCTCCCCAAACCGCAGCGGCACATCCCACTCCATCAATGACCAACCTATATGAGGCGGAGGGTCAGTGTAGGACGCGAGCGCCGTCACCATGGACGTGGGGGACGCCGTAGGTGGGAAGGAGGCGGCGACGGCGTCTGTGTCAAGAAGATCGCACGACGGCGGCGGTGTTTACTCGAGGGGATCGAGAGGAGCTGCATTTGGTGCCGGGTGGGTTCTTTGGTGCGTGCGTGGGGCTGGAGATTGTGATAGGTGATCAGGTGAGGGCGTGCCGTACCTGGATCGATAGCCTTACCATACCTGGTGGTAATTTAAATTTATTACCATATTTGATATTTCCCGAGTTATGGCCTTACCATACCTGGATTGATAGCCTTTGGGGTAATTTAAATTTATTACCATATAATTACCATATTCAAAATTTCCTGAGTTATGACCTTACCATACCTGGATTGATTTATTACTATACGTGGATTAATTATGATTTATTACTATATGATTTATTACTATACGTGGATAGCCTTACCATACCTGGTGGTAATTTAAATTTATTACCATATTCGATATTTCCCGAGTTATGGCCTTACCATACCTGGATTGATAGCCTTTGGGGTAATTTAAATTTATTACCATATAATTACCATATTCAAAATTTCCTGAGTTATGACCTTACCATACCTGGATTGATTTATTACTATACGTGGATTAATTATGATTGATTACCATAAATACGTTGGGTATTGCCGGTCAGACGAGAAAAGAGAAAAACCGGTAGGAGGGGCTGGTGGGAGGTGGGATGAAGAAAAACCGGTTGAAAATAAACCGGTTGAAAATAAACCGGTTGAAAGTGGGGGGGACTATTCAACCAATTCATCCATTAGGAGTAGAGATGCATAATAATGACAATAGTGCTCCCCAACTGGTGCTTAAATGAGAAGATGATGACTCAACAATAAAAGTAGAATAACATAAAAATAAATGGATAGGCCTTTCGCAGAGGGAAGCAGGGACTTGTAGAGCTGTCAGAGCTCGAAGCTTAAAACAGAGATAAATATATTTTTGGGAGGTATGCCTTTCCTATCAACGTCATGACCGAGTGTTTTCAATATCTTCCATGCTAAACAAATTAGCAGCGGTTCCCAAGCGATAAAAAGTAAAGTTTACTCTCCATCCACCAACGAACACAAGCCATGGCTAGCCGAAAGCTTGGGTGCCCTCCATACCAACAACTTTCCGAGGGAGTTTGTTTCATTATTTTTGCAATTTTAATCATGGGACTGGGCATCCTGATTACCAGCCCCTCTCATGCAAGGATACGTGAATAAACACTCATCATGAGAATAACCTGCTTAGCATGGAGGATACTAACCACCCCCTGTTGCTCCATGAGCGGTATGGGCACACAAAATAGATGTTCATTTGAATATTTAGAGATGGCACATGCAAATTTACTTGGAACGGCAGGGTAATATTGCATATAGGTAGTGAAGGAAATATGCCCTAGAGGCAATAATAAAGTTGCTATTTATATTTCCTTATATCATGATAAATGTTTATTATTCATGCTAGAATTGTATTAACCACAAACTTAGTACATGTGTGAATACATAGACAAACAGAGTGTCACTAGTTTGCCTCTACTTGACTAGCTCGTTGAATTAATGATGGTTATGTTTCCTAACCATAGAATGATGTGATTGACTTGACCCATTCCGTTAGCTTAGCACTTGATCGTTTTAGTTTACTGCTATTGCTTTCTTCATAACTTATACATGTTCCTATGACTATGAGATTATGCAACTCCTGATTACTGGAGGAACACTTTGTGTGCTACCAAACGTCACAACATAACTGGGTGATTATAAAGGCGCTCTACAAGTGTCTCCGATGGTACTTGTTGAGTTGGCATATATCAAGATTAGGATTTGTCACTCTGATTGTCAAAGAGGTATCTCTGGGCCCTCTCGGTAATGCACATCACTATAAGCCTTGCAAGCAATGTGACTAATGAGTTAGTTGCGGGATGTTGCATTACAGAACGAGTAAAGAGACTTGCTAGTAATGAGATTGAACTAGGTATTGAGATACCGACGATCGAATCTCGGGCAAGTAACATACCGATGACAAAGGGAACAACGTATGTTGTTATGCAGTTTGACCGATAAAGATCTTCGTAGAATATGTAGGAACCAATATGAGCATCCATGTTCTGCTATTGGTTATTGACCGGAGACGTGTCTCGGTCATGTCTACATAGTTCTCGAACCCGTAGGGTCCGCACGCTTAAAGTTCTGTGATGATCGATATTATGAGTTTTTGTGTTTTGATGTACCGAAGGTAGTTCGGAGTCCCGGATATGATCGCGGACATGTCGAGGAGTCTCGAAATGGTCGAGACGTAAAGATTGATATATTGGATGACTATGTTCGGACACCGGAAGGGTTCCGGGAGGTTTCAAACATATACCGGAGTACCAACGGGGACACTCTCCCCTCTCATTGCTATGCATCACCATGATCTTGCGTGTGAGTAGGAATATTTTAAAATTACTACGTTCCCCAACAGTGGTATCAGAGCCAGGTTGATGCATAGATGTTATATACATGAGTAGAACACAAGTGAGTTTGTGGGCGATACAAGTCATACTGCTTACCAGCATGTCATACTTTGGTTCGGCGGTATTGTTGGATGAAGCGGCCCGGACCGACATTACGCGTACGCTTACGCGAGACTGGTTCTACCGATGTGCTTTGCACACAGGTGGCTGTCGGGTGTCAGTTTCTTCAACTTTAGTTGAACCGAGCGTGACTACGCCCGGTCCTTGTTGAAGGTTAAAACAACACTAACTTGACGAACTATCGTTGTGGTTTTAATGCGTAGGTAAGAACGGTTCTTGCTCAGCCCGTAGCAGCCACGTAAAACTTGCAACAACAAAGTAGAGGACGTCTAACTTGTTTTTTGCAGGGCTTGTTGTGATATGATATGGCCAAGACGTGATGAGATATAAGTTGTTGTATGAGATGATCATGTTTTGTTGAAGTTATCGGCAACTGGCAGAAGCCTTATGGTTGTCTCTTTATTGCATAAGATGCAAGCGCCAAACAATTTCTTTACTTTATCGCTATGCGATAGCAATAGTTGCAAGAGCAATAGTTGGCGAGACGACCATGTGACGACACGTTGATAGAGATCAAGATGATGGAGATCATGGTGTCATGCCAGTGGCGATAGAGATCATGACTGTACTTTGGAGATGGAGATCAAAGGTGCAAGATGATCATGGCCATATCATGTCACATATTTTGATTGCATGTGATGTTTATCTTTTATACATCTTATTTTGCTTAGTTCGGCGGTAGCTTTATAAGATGATCTCTCACTAAATTTCAAGGTAAAAGTGTTCTCCCTGAGTATGCACCATTGCCAAAGTTCGTCGTGCCGAGACACCACATGATGATCGGGTGTGATAAGCTCAACGTTCATCTACAACAGGTGTGAGACAGTCTTACACACGCAGAAATACTCGGGTTAAACTTGACGAGCCTAGCATATGCAGATATGGCCTCGGAACACTGGAGACCGAAAGGTCGAGCGTGAATCATATAGTATATGTGATCAACATAATGATGTTCACCATTGAAAACTACTCCATCTCACGTGATGATCGGACATGGTTTAGTTGATTTGGATCATGTGATCATTTAGATGACTAGAGGGATGTCTATCTAAGTGGGAGTTCTTAAGTAATATGATTAATTGAACTTAAATTTATCATGAACTTAGTCCTGATAGTATTTTCATATCTATGTTGTAGATCAATAGCTCGCACATAGCTTCCCCGTTTATTTTTTGATATGTTCATAGAGAAAAATAAATTGAAAGATGTTAGTAGCAATGATACGGATTAGATCCGTGATCTGAGGATTATCCTCATTGCTGCACTGCTAGGTGACAGACCTATTGCAGGAGCATATGCAGATGTTATGAACGTTTGGCAAAGCTCGGTATGATGACTACTTGATAGTTTAGTGCACCATGCTTTATGACTTAGAACCGGGACTTCAAAAATGTTTTGAATGCCATGGAGCATATAAGATATTCCAAGAGTTGAAATTAGTATTTCATACTCATGCCCGTGTCGAGAGGTAGGAGACCTCTGACAGTACTTTGCCTACAAAGATGGAGGAGAATAGATCAACCAGTGAGCATGTGCTCAGATTGTCTGGGTACTACAATTGCTTGAATCAAGTGGGAGTTAATCTTCCAGATAAGATAGTAATTGACAAAATTCTCTAGTCACTATCACCAAGTTACTAGAACTTAGTGATGAACTATAATATGCAAGGGATAACGGAAATGATTCCCAAGCTCTTCGTGATGCAGAAATCGACGAAGGTAGAAATCAAGAAAAGCATCAAGTGTTGATGGTTGACAAGACCACTAGTTTCAAGAAAAAGGCAAAGGGAAGAAGGGGAACTTCAAGAAGAACGTCAAGCAAGTTGCTGCTCAAGTGAAGAAGCCCAAGTCTAGACCTAAGCCTGAGACTAAGTGCTTCTACTGCAAAGGGACTGGTCACTGGAAGCAGAACTGCCCCAAGTATTTGGCGGATAAGAAGGATGGCAAAGTGAACAAAGGTATATTTGATATACATGTTATTGATGTGTACTTTACTAGTGTTTATAGCAACCCCTCAGTATTTGATACTAGTTTAGTTGCTAAGATTAGTAACTTGAAATGGGAGTTGCAGAATGAACAGAGACTAGTTAAGGGTGAAGTGACGATGTGTGTTGGAAGTGGTTCCAAAATTGATATGATCATCATCGCAGACTCCCTATACTTTTGGGATTAATGTTGAACCGAAAATAAATGTTATTTGGTGTTTGCGTTAAGCATGAATATGGTTGGATCATGTTTACTGCAATACGGTTATTCATTTAAGTCAAAGAATAATTGTTGTTCTATTTACATGAATAAAACCTTATATGGTCATACACTCAATATAAATGGTTTATTGAATCTCGATCGTAGTGATACACATATTCATAATATTGAAGCCAAAAGATGCAAAGTTAATAATGATAGTGCAACTTATTTGTGGCACTGCCGTTTAGGTCATATTGGTGTAAAGCGCATGAAGAAAATCCATGTTGATGGGTTTTTGGAATCACTTGATTATGAATCAGTTGATGCTTGCGAACCTTGCCTCATGGGCAAGATGACTAAGACTCCGTTCTTCGGAACAATGGAGCGAGTAACATACTTGTTGGAAATAATACATACTGATGTATGCAGTCCGATGAGTGTTGAGGCTCGTGGCAGGTATCGTTATTTTCTAACCTTCACAGGTGATTTGAGCGGATATGGGTATATCTTCTTGATGAAACATAAATCTGAAGCATTTGAAAAGTTCAAATAATTTCAGAGTGAAGTAGAAAATCATCATAACAAGAAAATAAAGTTTCTATGATCTGATCGTGGAGGAGAATATTTGAGTTACGAGTTTGGTCTTCATTTGAAACAATGCAGAATAGTTTTGCAACTCACGCCACCCGGAACACCACAACATAATGGTGTGTCCGAACGTCGTAATCGTACTTTACTAGATATGGTGTGATCTATCATGTCTCTTACTGATTTACCGCTATTGTTTTGGGGTTATGCATTAGAGACAGGTGCATTCACGTTAAATAGGGCACCATCTAAATCCGTTGAGACGACACCATATGAATTGTGGTTTGGCTAGAAACCTAAGATGTCGTTTCTTAAAGTTTGGGGCTGCGATGCTTATGTGAAAAAGTTTCAACCTGATGAGCTCGAACCCAAATCGGAGAAATGTGTCTTCATAGGAAACCTAAAGGAGACAGTTGGGTACACCTTCTATCACAGATCCAAAGGCAAGACATTCGTTGCTAAGAATGGATCCTTTCTAGAGAAGGAGTTTCTCTCGAAAGAAGTGAGTGGGAGGAAAGTAGAACTTGACGAGGTAATTGTACCTTCTCCCTTATTGGAAAATAGTTCATCACTGAAATCAGTTCCAATGATTCCTACACCAGTAAGTGAGGAAGCTAATGATGATGATCATGAAACTTCTAATCAAGTTACTACAGAACCTCATAGGTCAAGCAGAGTAAGATCCGTGCCAGAGTGGTACGGCAATCCTGTTCTGGAAGTCATGTTACTTGACCATGACGAACCTATGAACTATGAGGAAGCGATGATGAGTCCAGATTCCGCAAAATGGCTTGAGGCCATGAAATCTGAGATGGGATCCATGTATGAGAACAAAGTATGGACTTTGATTGACTTGCCTGATGATCAATGAGTCATTTAGAATAAATGGATCTTCAAGAGGAAGACGGGCATTGATAGTAGTGTAACTATCTACAAAGCTTGAATTGTCGCAAAAAATGTTTTCGACAAGTTCAAAGTGTTGACTACGATGAGATTTTCTCACTCATATTGATGCTTAAAAGTCTGTCCGAATCATGTTAGCAGTTGCCGCATTTTATGAAATCTGGCGAATGGATGTCAAAACTATATTCCTTAATGGATTTCTTAAAAGAAGAGTTGCATATGATGCAACCAGAAGGTTTTGTCAATCCTAAAGGTACTAACTAAGTGAGCAAGCTCCTTTGATCCATCTATGGACTGGTGCAAGCATCTCGGAGTTGGAATATATGCTTTGTTAAAGTGATCAAAGCATATGGTTTTATACAGACTTGTGATGAAGCCTGTATTTACAAGAAAGTGAGTGGGAGCACTACTATAACACCCACAATGCGGCTATATCTCCTACGAGTCGGGGCACGACTTAGAGGCATAGCCGCATGGTAGGTTTGTCGCAAGAGGGGTAATCTTCACACAATCCCATGTACTGAATAGAAAGGGATAAAGAGTTGGCTTACAATCGCCACTTCACACAAATACAAGTTAAACATACATCATCCAGAATACAATCAAGGTCCGACTACGGAACCAAAATAAAAGAAGAAAACCCCAAATGCTAGATCCCCGATCATCCCAACTGGGCTCCACTACTAATCAACCGGAAAGACACAGAACAACGAACAAGATCTTCATCCCACTTGAGCGCGATTGCATCACCTGCACTGGTATCCTCGACACCTGCAACTATTTGGAAGTATCTGTGAGTCACGAGGACTCAACAATCTCACACCCTCGAGATCAAGACTATTTAAGCTTATGGGTAGGAAAGGGTAGTGAGGTGGAGCTGCAGCAAGCACTACGCATATATGGTGGCTAACATACGCAAATAAGAGCGAGAAGAGAAGCAAAGCAACGGTCGTGAACTAGAAGTGATCAAGAAGTGATCCTAAAACTACTTACGTTCAAGCATAACACAAGATCCGTGTTCACTTCCCGGACTCCGCCGGAAAGAGACCATCACGGCTACACACGCGATTGATTCATTTTAATTAAGTTAAGTGTCAAGTTCTCTACAACCGGACATTAACAAATTCCCATCTGCCCATAACAGCGGGCATGACTTTCGAAAGTTCAAAACCCCGGAGGGGTGTCCCAACTTAGCCCATCACAAGCTCTCATGGTCAACGAAGGATATTCCTTCTCCCAGGAAGACCTGATCAGACTCGGAATCCTGGTTACAAGACATTTCGACAATGGTAAAACAAGACCAGCAAGACCGCCCGATGTGCCTACATCCCGATAGGAGCTGCACATATCTCATTCTCAGGGCAACACCGGATGAGCGCTCCGTACAACTAAAACCAGCCCTCAAGTTTCCCCGAGGTGGCACTGCAAAGGACTCTAGTTCGGACCAACACTTAGAGAAGCACTGGCCCGGGGGGGTTTAAAATAAAGATGACCCTCGAGAGCATGACTCCCAAGGGAAAAGTAGGTGGTGGTGAGGCAAATGGTAAAACCAAGGTTGGGCCTTGCTGGAGGAGTTTTATTCAAAGCAAACTGTCAAGGGGTCCCCATAACACCCAACCATGTAAGGAACGCAAAATCAAGGAACATAACACCGGTATGACGGAAACTAGGGCGGCAAGAGTGGAACAAAACACCAGGCATAAGGCCGAGCCTTCCATCCTTTACCAAGTATATAGATGCATTAAAGTAAATAAGATATAATAATGATATCCCAACAATATCCATGGAGGTGGAACGAGGCGGCGTGGGACGGTGTGACGGCGAGCAGGCGAGGTCGCCGGTGAAGAGGCGCTAGGCGGCGGAGGCAGGCGCTTGCAGGGGGAGACTCCGGCGGGGAGGCGCGACACCGACAAGAGGCGCGAGGAGCGGGGCGAAGGAGCTGGTGCAGCCGGCGACGACGGGCTCTCGATCCCCTCTGGAGCGAGCGGGAGGAGCGAGACGGCTGGGTCGGCGCCAGCAGCGGGGTGGGTGCGGTCGGGCCCGGGCGGGCTGGCTACGGGCTGCGCCGGGCCGCGTGGGGTGGGAAGGTGGAGCGGACGAGGTGGCAGCACAAGGTTGGCTGCGGGCGACCTCGGGTGGACAGGTGGCGCGCTGGGACTGGTGGAGGGCGGCGGCTGCAGTGGTTGAAGGCGGCGCTGGCTCGCCTGGATCTGCCAAGTGGCGGCGCGCGGGTGGACGGGCGTGGAATGCGAGGAGAGAGGCGGCTAGAGGTAGGTGGAGGACTAGGTTTCCAAATCTGGCAAGGGGAGGTGTTTAAATAGGCAGGGGGTAGGGTTTGGTGGGTTTGAGACCGTCTCGGAGCCGTACGATCCCCATCGGACGGTCTGGAGAGCAGGGGAAGTGTAGGAGGGCTAGATGGGCTGTGTAGGAGGGGGGAGAGATGCAGCCCGGCATGGTTTCCGGAGACCGAAAACATCCGACGATAGACCGACTACTATTGCCGCTATAGTTATCTGTTGGGGCGTCAAACGGACTCCGAATGCGATGAAACTTGGCAGGCGTCCCTACTGACAACATAACAACACCGCATGCCAACTCTCAACCCATTTCGAGAACATTTTCTGGCCACTTAAAAAAAATACTATTTCAGACGTGCCGCGGGCACGTGCAAGTGTGTCTGGGCTTAGAACGGACAACGGAAGGAACGCGGAGACCAAGACGGATGCAAGTTTTGAAAACATGATGATGCAATGCACATGATGACATGATAAGATGCAACACGCAAGCGAATGACATGGCAACAACGGTAAATAACTGGAAGACACCTGGCGCAATGGTCTCGGGGCGTTACAACACTCCACCACTACGAGAGGATCTCATCCCGAGATCTAGGATGGCACTGGAGGGAAACGGAAGAGGAAGAGAAGAGGTAAGGCTAAGTTGCTTCTTTGACAAACGAGTGAGACCAAAGAACCTTGCGAGGCTGAACAAATTGAAAGAAAGAATACAATGAAGATAAAGGAAGTTGAAAACACTTTGTTAGGAAAGAGGAACAAGGAACATTACTAGAACCTTGTAGGTTGAAAGACATAAGAAAATGGTTGCAATGGACAAGACGTACATGCAAACACTCCGGTAAAAACGAGATGAAGAAGGAATAAAATTGATACAATTTGGGCAGCACTCCGACTAAAAACGGAAGGAATTGAACATGAACTTGACAAGATGAGAGGATACTTGAAGAGATCAACAACACACTGCCTCCGAAACTATTGAAAGAATGGCACAAGGTGTAGGAAAGCTTTCAGACGCCACTCCGGTTGAGAAGGGAGGCAAAACTTGACAGAAAGGGAAGAACTTGAATGTAGGACACGACGCTCCGGTTGAATGGATAGGCAACGGAAAGAGCATGATCTTTGACAAAAATGGGATGATGGGTGAAGAGGGCAACATCACCATGCCTCCGGAACAAATGAATGGAAAACTAGATAGTTGGAAAGAAAAGAACGAAGAAGAAGAATGAAAACTCTCGCAAATAAAATTGAAAGAGCATGCTTACGAAGAAAAGGTTGAACGGAGTTGTTGGATTATCAACAACGAAAGCATAAGCTTGATGTGGGCTAATGGAAGACATATCAAAATTATGAGGTGACAACCTGCCACTCACGGGAAAAAGATTTGATTGAGAGCTAGAAAATATAGAAAGCTTCTCCCACCGAGGTGATAAGAGAACTTGGATCATAGGTAATCATCACAAAGAGCAACATTCCCAATGGAAATACCAAGATAACTCCAAGGAAGAAAGTAATGGTTTTAAATATCCCATTCCTGAACTTGTGAATCATGAAACACATAGAAATTGTCAAAAATGACATAACACCATCTCAAAAGATAAGGTAGAAAGAATTGCACTTTGGAATGCAAGATGAAGAATGCTTTAACTCCTCTGAAAAGAATCTCGATGAACACTTCGAGAAGGAATCAAATCCTTTATGAACCATCATGTAGAGCCTCCATGAAGAACTCCGGTAATGAAAGGATGATCAAACGAAAGGAAAGAGAAGTTGAAAACACAAGGTGAAGCCTTGCGATGATTTAGATGGAGCTTCACGATGAGATAATGCGGAAAAACTTGGAACTCCGTAAAAGAAAGATGAACAAAAGAAATCAAGAATCTTGATGAACCTCCTGAATAAAGAATTAATCACTTGGATGAAACAAGAATAAGAATTACATTATGCTTATCCTTCATCAATTAAATTGATGACAAGCAACAGATTTGGCATACTACTTATTCTCGTTGAAAGGATTAAGATAGATATGGCGCAAACTTGGGAAGGTCTTGAACGAACCACCGATAGGATTGGAAAGGAACGAATGAATTGATATGATAACCAAGGAAGAGAACTCTTGAACGAACCACCGTAAGAATTAAAAACGATCAAGGAAAAAGATAGTGAAACATCGGGAAGAATTAGAGAACGAATGAAGACACTTGAGGGAATTTATATGCATGTGAGCGAACAGATCACGAGCTGATTAGAGAATATTTGAACGATGCACCGGTAAGATTTGGAGAACGAGAGCTGAAAGTTGAATGAATAATTCTGAGATGATGGGCTTTGGAAGAAAGAAATGGAAACAACTCATGAAATGCTCCAGATGGGTGAAAAGAAGTCTCACAATCAAAAACAATTATGAGAGGATGGTATCAAGCTTGAACTACGCATCTCTGAGAGAACGGACAATATTTAAGAGAAAATCTTCTTCGGTCTTCAGATGTTGAGAATGATGATGAGAAACACCACCATGAATTGTTGAGATACTCTGGGATGAATATTAGAAAGGTTGAACCGACGATGAAAAGAATTTGAAAGATCTTGGAGAAAGACATTTGACTGATGATAATTCATTCTTACGTCAACCTGGAGAAGAATTTGATAGTAGCTCCGAAAAATAGAAGAGTCAGGTAAGATCCTAGATAAGACCTGTGGGTTAGGGCCCACTCAAAATATCCACCGTTGAACAACTTAAGCAAATACGATCAACACTGAAATCTTGAGTTGGATCCACCGGAGAAGAAAAAAGAACGAAGAATGATGAACTTGTAGAGCATCTTCATGAGAACCACCGGGTAAGAACATTGACAGAAAAGAACGAAGAGACTTCACATGAATAAAATGGATATTTGATTAAGAAATCTGAATCCTTGAAGAAAAAGGGTGGGTGGGCGGGAAAACAAAGACAACTTCGAGACGAATGAAACAAACACCGTTGACGAAAACTGAGATTGGATCTTGCGAATGGGAAAAATGATAGGATCATCTTGAAGAGAAACACACCGGTTGGAAATAGAATTAAGATGACAATCTCGATAAATAAGAAGGGTTAGTATTCACATAGGAATATGAGAACACCGCTTAGGAAAGGTATGGAATCAACACTTGACATTGAAGCAACTCGAATACCACAAACCAAAATAAAACAAAGGATTGGCTTGCAGAATAAGCCGGAACAAACATATGATAGATCCCATATTGTATCATGTTTCTATTGGAAAGATATTCTAGGAGCTACTTGAATTCCCACTTATAAACTCCCGAAACTTTCTGGTTATGCAATCAGGTGTTGGGGATACAGGGGAAGCATAATATCTCACCCAAACTAACAATACCTACATCCAGCTGTATCCATCCTTCAACACATAACCAAGAAACCTTCAGAAATCATTTACCTCAACCTTTGAAAAGCATCCATTATACGAGTTATGACAATACTCCCGAACTCCCGCCCCAGTACTGGGTGGCGTCGAGGTTATCTCACTAACAACTGCATAAAAGAGATTTTCGATGTCGGCGAACTCAGGTATTCCAGAACTGCAACGATAAAATTGTGACGACAACACCTCGGAGCTCAACTCCCCGGGACACTGCCACAACCCCTAAATGTCAGGAGGCACCAAGAACAATGTTCTCGTCACAAAACCATCGGAATGATTCCAAGATACCCGCGTGATCCTAATTTTTTTTAGTGAAATTTGAGGAGAGAAGAGTCAAAACTTCTACGTCAGGAGGCCTCACCAGAGCGACGAAGGGACTGAGGAGTAAAAAGAATCCTACTCTCCGATATATATAATCCTAAGACTCAAAACATTTTGTTCTAGACTCAACAACGCCAGCGATTCGATCAAGCAGGGGGCTCCTAAGTCGGGGAAGGCTTTGATACCAACTTGTAACACCCATAATGTGGCTATATCTCCTATGTGTCGGGGCACGACTTAGAGGCATAGCCGCATGGTAGGTTTGTCGCGAGAGGGGTAATCTTCACACAATCCCATGTACTGAATAGAAAGGGATAAAGAGTTGGCTTACAATCGCCACTTCACACAAATACAAGTTAAACATACATCATCCAGAATACAATCAAGGTCCGTCTATGCAACCAAAATAAAAGAAGAAAACCCCAAATGCTAGATCCCCAATTGTCCCAACTGGGCTCCACTACTGATCAACAGGAAAGACACAAAACAACGAACAAGATCTTCATTGAGCTCCCACTTGAGTGCGATTGCATCACCTGCACTGGTATCCTCGGCACCTGCAACTGTTTGGAAGTATCTGTGAGTCACGAGGACTCACCAATCTCACACCCTCGAGATCAAGACTATTTAAGCTTATGGGTAGGAAAGGGTAGTGAGGTGGAGCTGCAGCAAGCACTACACATATATGGTGGCTAACAAACGCAAATAAGAGTGAGAAGAGAAGCAACGGTCATGAACTAGAAGTGATCAAGAAGTAATCCTGAAACTACTTATGTTCAAGCATAACACAAGATCCGTGTTCACTTCCCAGACTCCACCGGAAAGAGACCATCACGACTACACACGCGGTTGATTCCTTTTAATTAAGTTAAGTGTCAAGTGTTGGGGAACGTTGCAGAAAACAAAAATTTTCCTAAGGTTTCACCAAGATCCATCTAGGAGTTCATCTAGCAACGGGTGATCAGGTTGCATCTACATACCTTTGTAGATCACGCGCGGAAGCGTTCAAAGAATGGGGATGAGGAAGGCGTACTCGACGTGATCCAAATCACCGAAGATCCTAGCGCCGAACGGACGGCACCTCCGCGTTCAACACACGTACGGTCAGCGTAACGTATCCTTCTTCTTGATCCAGCAAGGGGAAGGAGAGGTTGAGGGAGATGGCTCCAGCAGCAGCACGACGGCGTGGTGGTGGTGGAGCTGCAGTACTCCGGCAGGGCTTCGCCAAGCTCTATGGAGGAGGAGGATGTGTTGGAGAGGGAGAGGGAGGCACCAAAGATGTGGTCTGAGAGGCCCTCCTTCCCCCACTATATATAGGAAGTCCAAGGGGGGCGCCGGCCCTAGGAGATCTAATCTCCTAGGGGGGTGCGACCAAGGGAGGAATCCCTCCTCCCCAAGGCACCTAGGAGGTGCCTTCCCCCTTTGGGACTCTTCCCTTCCTTGAACCCTAGGCGCATGGGCCTCTTGGGGCTGGTGCCCTTGGCCCATATAGGCCAAGGCGCACCCCCTACAGCCCATGTGGCCCCCGGCGGCAGGTGGCCCCACCCGGTGGACCCCCGGGACCCTTCCGGTGGTCCCGGTACAATACCGGTGACCCCGAAACTTGTCCCGATGCCCGAAATAGCACTTCCTATATATAATTCTTTACCTCCGGACCATTCCGGAACTCCTCGTGGCGTCCGGGATCTCATCCGGGACTCCGAACAACATTCGGGTTACTGCATATACATATCCCTACAACCCTAGCGTCACCGAACCTTAAGTGTGTAGACCCTACGGGTTCGGGAGACATGTAGACATGACCGAGACGACTCTTCGGTCAATAACCAACAGCGGGATCTGGATACCCATGTTGGCTCCCACATGCTCCTCGATGATCTCATCGGATGAACCACGATGTCGAGGATTCAAGTAACCCCGTATACATTCCCTTTGTCAATCGGTATGTTACTTGCCCGAGATCCGATCGTCGGTATCCCAATACCTCGTTCAATCTCGTTACCGGCAAGTCACTTTACTCGTACCGTAATGCATGATCCCGTGACCAGACACTTGGTCACTTTGAGCTCATTATGATGATGCATTACCGAGTGGGCCCAGTGATACCTCTCCGTCATACGGAGTGACAAATCCCAGTCTTGATCCATGTCAACCCAACAGACACTTTCAGAGATACCCGTAGTATACCTTTATAGTCACCCAGTTACGTTGTGACGTTTGGTACACCCAAAGCACTCCTACGGTATCCGGGAGTTACACAATCTCATGGTCTAAGGAAAGGATACTTGACATTGGAAAACTCTAGCAAACGAACTATACGATCTTGTGCTATGTTTAGGATTGGGTCTTGTCCATCACATCATTCTCCTAATGATGTGATCTCGTTATCAATGACATCCAATGTCCATAGTCAGGAAACCATGACTATCTGTTGATCAACGAGCTAGTCAACTAGAGGCTTACTAGGGACATGTTGGTGTCTATTATTCACACATGTATTACGATTTCCGGATAACACAATTATAGCATGAATAAAGACAATTATCATGAACAAGGAAATATAATAATAATGCTTTTATTATTGCCTCTAGGGCATATTTCCAACAGTCTCCCACTTGCACTAGAGTCAATAATCTAGTTACATTGTGATGAATCGAACACCCATGGAATTCTGGTGTTGATCATGTTTTGCTCTAGGGAGAGGTTTAGTCAACGGATCTGCTACATTCAGGTCCGTGTGTACTTTACAAATATCTATGTTTCCATCTTGAACATTTTCACGAATGGAGTTGAAGCGACGCTTGATGTGCCTTGTCTTCTTGTGAAATCTGGGCTCCTTAGCAAGTGCAATAGCTCCAGTGTTGTCACAGAAGAGCTTGATCGGCCCCGACGCATTGGGTATGACTCCTAGGTCGGTGATGAACTCCTTCACCCAAATTGCTTCATGCGCTGCCTCCGAGGCTGCCATGTACTCCGCTTCACATGTAGATCCCGCCACGACGCTCTGCTTGCAACTGCACCGACTTACTGCCCCACCATTCAAAATATACACGTATCCGGTTTGTGACTTAGAGTCATCCAGATCTGTGTCGAAGCTAGCGTTGACGTAACCTTTTACGACGAGCTCTTCGTCACCTCCATAAACGAGAAACATTTCCTTAGTCCTTTTCAGGTACTTCAGGTTATTCTTGACCGCTATCCAGTGTTCCTTGCCGGGATTACTTTGGTACCTTCCTACCAAACTTACGGCAAGGTTTACATCAGGTCTGGTACACAGCATGTCATACATAATAGAACCTATGGCTGAGGCATAGGGGATGACACTCATCTCTTCTATATCTTCTGCCGTGGTCGGACATTGAGCTGAGCTCAATTTCACACCTTGTAACACAGGCAAGAACCCCTTCTTAGACTGATCCATATTAAACTTCTTCAATATCTTATCAAGGTATGTGCTTTGTGAAAGACCTATGAGGCTTCTTGATCTATCTCTATAGATCTTGATGCCTAATATATAAGCAGCTTCTCCAAGGTCCTTCATTGAAAAACTCTTATTCAAGTAGGCCTTAATGCCGTCCAAGAGTTCTATATCATTTCCCATGAAAAGTATGTCATCTACATACAATATGAGAAATGCTACAGAGCTCCCACTCACTTTCTTGTAAACGCAGGCTTCTCCATAAGTCTGTGTAAACCCAAACGCTTTGATCATCTCATCAAAGCGAATGTTCCAACTCCGAGATGCTTGCACCAGCCCATAAATCGAGCGTTGGAGCTTGCACACCTTGTTAGCATTCTTAGGATCGACAAAACCTTCCGGCTGCATCATGTACAATTCTTCCTTAAGGAAACCATTAAGGAATGCCGTTTTGACGTCCATTTGCCATATCTCATAATCATAGAATGCGGCAATTGCTAACATGATTCGGACGGACTTTAGCTTTGCTACCGGTGAGAAAGTCTCATCGTAGTCAACCCCTTGAACTTGTCGATAACCCTTAGCGACAAGCCGAGCTTTATAGATGGTCACATTACCATCCGCGTCTGTCTTCTTATTAAAGATCCATTTATTTTCTATGGCTCGCCGCTCAACGGGCAAGTCAGTCAAAGTCCATACTTCGTTTTCATACATGGATCCTATCTCGGATTTCATGGCTTCTAGCCATTTGTCGGAATCCGGACCCGCCATCGCTTCTTCATAGTTCGAAGGTTCACCGTTGTCTAACAACATGATTTCCAAGACAGGGTTGCCGTACCACTCTGGTGCGGAACGTGTCCTTGTGGACCTACGAATTTCAGTAGGAGCTTGATCAGAAGTATCTTGATCATCATCATTAACTTCCTCTCTAGTCGGTGCAGACACCTCAGAAACATTTTCTTGAGTTGCGCCCTTTTCCGGTTCAAGAGGTAATACTTCATCAAGTTCTACTTTCCTCCCACTTACTTCTTTTGAAAGAAACTCTTTCTCCAGAAAGGATCCATTCTTGGCAACAAAGATCTTGCCTTCGGATCTGAGGTAGAAGGTATACCCAATAGTTTCTTTAGGGTACCCTATGAAGACACATTTTTCCGACTTGGGTTCGAGCTTTTCAGGTTGAAGTTTCTTGACATAAGCATCGCATCCCCAAACTTTAAGAAACGATAGCTTAGGTTTCTTCCCAAACCATAATTCATACGGTGTCGTCTCAATGGATTTCGACGGAGCCCTATTTAAAGTGAATGCGGCAGTCTCTAAAGCATAGCCCCAAAATGATAGCGGTAAATCGGCAAGAGACATCATAGATCGCACCATATCTAATAGAGTGCGATTACGACGTTCGGACACACCATTACGCTGAGGTGTTCCAGGCGGCGTGAGTTGTGAAACTATTCCACATTTTCTTAAGTGTGTGCCAAACTCGTGACTCAAGTATTCTCCTCCACGATTTGATCGCAGGAACGTGATTTTCCTGTCACGTTGATTCTCAACCTCACTCTGAAATTCCTTGAACTTTTCAAAGGTCTCAGACTTGTGTTCCATTAAATAGATATACCCATATCTACTCAAGTCATCAGTGAGGGTGAGAACATAACGATAGCCACCGCGAGCCTCAACACTCATTGGACCGCACACATCAGTATGTATGATTTCCAATAAGTTGGTTGCTCGCTCCATTGTTCCTGAGAACGGAGTCTTGGTCATTTTACCCATGAGGCATGGTTCGCACGTGTCAAATGATTCGTAATCAAGAGACTCTAAAAGTCCATCAGCATGGAGCTTCTTCATGCGTTTGACACCTATGTGACCAAGGCGGCAGTGCCACAAGTATGTGGGACTATCACTATCAATCTTACATCTTTTGGTACTCACACTATGAACATGTGTAGCATTACGCTCGAGATTCATTAAGAATAAACCATTCACCATCGGAGCATGACCATAAAACATATCTCTCATATAAATAGAACAACCATTATTCTCAGATTTAAATGAGTAGCCATCTCGAATTAAACGAGATCCTGATACAATGTTCATGCTCAAAGCTGGCACTAAATAACAATTATTAAGGTTTAAAACTAATCCCGAAGGTAAATGTAGAGGTAGCGTGCCGACGGCAATCACATTGACCTTGGAACCATTCCCGACGCGCATCATCACCTCGTCCTTTGCCAGTCTCCGCTTATTCCGCAGCTCCTGCTTCGAGTTACAAATGTGAGCAACTGCACCAGTATCAAATACCCAGGAGCTACTACGAGTACTGGTAAGGTACACATCAATTACATGTATATCACATATACCTTCCGTTTTGCCGGCCTTCTTGCCCGCTAAGTATTTGGGGCAGTTCCGCTTCTAGTGACCACTTTCCTTGCAATAAACGCACTCAGTCTCGGGCTTGGGTCCATTCTTTGGCTTCTTCCCGGCAGCTTGCTTGCCGGGCGCAGCAACTCCCTTGCCGTCCTTCTTGAAGGCTTTCTTTCCCTTGCCCTTCTTGAACTTAGTGGTTTTATTCACCATCAACACTTGATGTTCCTTTTTGACTTCTACCTCTGCTGATTTCAGCATTGCAAATACTTCAGGAATGGTCTTTTCCATCCCCTGCATATTGAAGTTCATCACAAAGCTCTTGTAGCTCGGTGGAAGCGACTGAAGGATTCTGTCAATGACCGCGTCATCCGGGAGATTAACTCCCAGCTGAGTCAAGCGGTTATGTAACCCAGACATAGTGAGTATGTGCTCACTGACAGAACTGTTTTCCTCCATCTTATAGCTGAAGAACTTGTCGGAGACTTCATATCTCTCGACCCGGGCATGAGCTTGGAAAACCATTTTCAGCTCTTCGAACATCTCATATGCTCCGTGTCTCTCAAAACGCTTTTGGAGCCCCGGCTCTAAGCTGTAAAGCATGCCACACTGAACGAGGGAGTAGTCATTGGTACGTGCCTGCCAAGCGTTCATAACGTCTTGTTCTGCAGGGAGAACAGGTGCGTCACCCAGCGGTGCTTGTAGGACATAATCTTTCTTGGCAGCTATGAGGATGATCCTCAGGTTCCGGACCCAGTCCGTGTAGTTGCTGCCATCGTCTTTCAGCTTGGTTTTCTCTAGGAACGCGTTGAAGTTGAGGACTACGTTGGCCATTTGATCTACAAGACATATTGTAAAAAAAATTAGACTAAGTTCATGATAATTAAGTTCATCTAATCACATTATTCAATGAACTCCCACTTAGATAGACATCCCTCCAGTAATCTAAGTATAACATGATCCGAGTTAACTAGGCCGTGTCCGATCATCACGTGAGACGGACTAGTCAACATCGGTGAACATCTTCATGTTGATCGTATCTACTATACGACTCATGCTCGACCTTTCGGTCTTCTGTGTTCTGAGGCCATGTCTATACATGCTAGGCTCGTCAACTCAACCTAAGTGTTTGCATGTGTACATCTGTCTTACACCCGTTGTATGTGAACGTTGGAATCTAACACCCGATCATCACGTGGTGCTTCGAAACAACAAACTGTCACAACGGTGCACAGTTAGGGGGAACACTTTCTTGAAATTATTATGAGGGATCATCTTATTTACTACCGTCGTTCTAAGTAAACAAGATGCAAAAACATGATAAACATCACATGCAATCAAATAATAATAGTGACATGATATGGCCAATATCACATAGCTCCTTTGATCTCCATCTTGGGGCTCCATGATCATCTTGTCACCGGCATGACACCAAATCTCCATCATCATGATCTCCATCATCATGATCTCCATCATCGTGTCTCCATGAAGTTGCTCGCCAACTATTACTTCTACTACTATGGCTAACACGTTTAGCAATAAAGTAAAGTAATTTACATGGCGTTTCTCAATGACACGCAGGTCATACAAAAAATATAGACAACTCCTATGGCTCCTGCCGGTTGTCATACTCATCGACATGCAAGTCGTGATTCCTATTACGATAGCATGAACATCTCATACATCACATATATATCATTCATCATTCATCACAACTTTGGCCATATCATATCACAAAGCACTTGCTGCAAAAACAAGTTAGACGTCCTCTAATTGTTGTTGCAAGTTTTACGTGGCTGAAGTAGGGTTCTAGCAAGAACATTTTCTTACCTACGTGAAAGCCACAACGTGATTTGTCAACTTCTATTTACCCTTCATAAGGACCCTTTTCATCGAATCCGCTCCAACTAAAGTGGGAGAGACAGACACCCGCCAGCCACCCTATGCAACTAGTGCATGTTAGTCGGTGGAACCGGTCTCACGTAAGCGTACGTGTAAGGTTGGTCCGGGCCGCTTCATCCCACAATACTGTTGAAGCAAGATAAGACTAGTAGCGGCAAGAAAGTTGACAACATCTACGCCCACAACAAATTGTGTTCTACTCGTGCAAAAGAACTACGCATAGACCTAGCTCATGATGCCACTGTTGGGGAACGTTGCAGAAAACAAAAATTTTCCTACGGTTTCACCAAGATCCATCTAGGAGTTCATCTAGCAACGAGTGATCGGGTTGCATCTACATACCTTTGTAGATCACGCGCGGAAGCGTTAAAAGAACGGGGATGAGGAAGGCGTACTCGACGTGATCCAAATCACCGAAGATCCTAGCGCCGAACGGACGGCACCTCCGCGTTCAACACACGTACGGTCAGCGTAACGTCTCCTTCTTCTTGATCCAGCAAGGGGAAGGAGAGGTTGAGGGAGATGGCTCCAGCAGCAGCACGACGGCGTGGTGGTGGTGGAGCTGCAGTACTCCGGCAGGGCTTCGCCAAGCTCTATGGAGGAGGAGGATGTGTTGGAGAGGGAGAGGGAGGCACCAAAGATGTGGTCTGAGAGGCCCTCCTTCCCCCACTATATATAGGGAGTCCAAGGGGGGGCGCCGTCCCTAGGAGATCCAATCTCCTAGGGGGTGCGGCCAAGGGAGGAATCCCTCCTCCCCAAGGCACCTAGGAGGTGCCTTCCCCCTTTGGGACTCTTCCCTTCCTTGAACCCTAGGTGCATGGGCCTCTTGGGGCTGGTGCCCTTGGCCCATATAGGCCAAGGCGCACCCCCTACAGCCCATGTGGCCCACGGGGGCAGGTGGCCCCACCCGGTGGACCCCCGGGACCCTTCCGGTGGTCCCGGTACAATACCGGTGACCCCGAAACTTGCCCTGATGCCCGAAATAGCACTTCCTATATATAATTCTTTACCTCCGAACCATTCCGGAACTCCTCGTGACGTCCGGGATCTCATCCGGGACTCCGAACAACATTCGGGTTACTGCATATACATATCCCTACAACCCTAGCGTCACCGAACCTTAAGTGTGTAGACCCTATGGGTTCGGGAGACATGTAGACATGACCGAGACGACTCTCCGGTCAATAACCAACAACGGGATCTGGATACCCATGTTGGCTCCCACATGCTCCTCGATGATCTCATCGGATGAACCACGATGTCGAGGATTAAAGTAACCCCGTATACAATTCCCTTTGTCAATCGGTATGTTACTTGCCCGAGATCCGATCGTCGGTATCCCAATACCTCGTTCAATCTCGTTACCGGCAAGTCACTTTACTCATACCGTAATGCATGATCCCGTGACCAGACACTTGGTCACTTTGAGCTCATTATGATGATGCATTACCGAGTGGGCCCAGTGATACCTCTCCGTCATACGGAGTGACAAATCCCAGTCTTGATCCGTGTCAACCCAATAGACACTTTCGGAGATACCCGTAGTATACCTTTATAGTCACCCAGTTACGTTGTGACGTTTGGTACACCCAAAGCACTCCTACGGTATTCGGGAGTTACACGATCTCATGGTCTAAGGAAAGGATACTTGACATTGGAAAACGCTAGCAAACGAACTATACGATCTTGTGCTATGTTTAGGATTCGGTCTTGTCCATCACATCATTCTCCTAATGATGTGATCTCGTTATCAATGACATCCAATGTCCATAGTCAGGAAACCATGACTATCTGTTGATCAACGAGCTAGTCAACTAGAGGCTTACTAGGGACATGTTGGTGTCTATTATTCACACATGTATTACGATTTCCGGATAACACAATTATAGCATGAATAAAGACAATTATCATGAACAAGGAAATATAATAAGAATGCTTTTATTATTGCCTCTAGGGCATATTTCCAACATCAAGTTCTCTACAACCGGACATTAACAAATTCCCATCTGCCCATAACCGCGGGCACGGCTTTCGAAAGTTCAAAACCCTGCAGGGGTGTCCCAACTTAGCCCATCACAAGCTCTCATGGTCAACGAAGGATATTCCTTCTCCAGGAAGACCCGATCAGACTCGGAATCCCGGTTACAAGACATTTCGAATGGTAAAACAAGACCAGCAAGACCGCCCGATGCGTCGACATCCCGATCGGAGTTGCACATATCTCGTTCTCAGGGCAACACCGGATGAGTTCTCCGCACAACTAATACCAGCCCTCAAGTTTCCTCGAGGTGGCACTGCAAAGGACTCTAGTTCGGACCAACACTTAGAGAAGCACTGGCCCGAGGGGGTTTAAAATAAAGATGACCCTCGAGAGCGTGAATCCCAAGGGAAAAGTAGGTGGTGGTGAGGCAAATGGTAAAACCAAGGTTGGGCCTTGCTGGAGGAGTTTTATTCAAAGACAACTGTCAAGGGGTCCCCATAACACCCAACCATGTAAGGAACGCAAAATCAAGGAACATAACACCGGTATGACGGAAACTAGGGCAGCAAGAGTGGAACAAAACACCAGGCATAAGGCCGAGCCTTCCACCCTTTACCAAGTATATAGATGCATTAAAGTAAATAAGATATAATAATGATATCCCAACAATATCCATGTTCCAACATGGAACAAAACTTCAACTTCACCTGCAACTAGCAATGCTATAAGAAGGGCTGAGCAAAGCGGTAACATATAGCCAAACAACGGTTTGCTAGGAAAGGTGGGTTAGAGGCTTGACATGGCAAAAAGGGAAGCATGATAAAGCAAGTGGTAGGTATCGCGGCATAGCAATAGAGCGAACAACTAGCAAGCAAAGATAGAAGTGATTTCAAGGGTATGGTCATCTTGCCTGAGATCCCGCAAGGAAGAAGAACGAGTCCATGAAGAAGACAAATAGACGTAGTCGAACGGATCCTCACAAACGCGACATTATCGGAACTAACCCGAAGAAGCAACACCGGAAAGAAGCAAACAACATAGTAAACAAACATCACATCAACATGGCATGATGCACAACCAAGTATGATGCATGTCCGGTTTAATGAAGCATGGCATGGCAAAGTGCAGAAACAACACTACAAGTTAAGTGGAGCTCAATATGCAATGAGTTGCATATTGACGGAACACCACATTCAAGTTATTTAGTTCGATCTCGTTTATGTACCCAACAATATTAAATGTTGATTAACATGGCAAGAGTTGAAGCAAAAGAAAACTACCTATCTAGGCAAGTTTAAATGAGGCCGGATATAACAAACAACAAATCCGGAAAAATCCTCATGTGCAAAATATGGATTTGGTACTGTTCTGCCCTAAACACAATTTTAGTGTTATTAAACATGTAAAGTAAAGCCACCATGATAAACTAGGCATTTTTCTACCCCATTTTCATATAAAGTTTGTTAAGTTTGGAGCTACGGTTATTTAGTTATGAATTAAATCATTTTAACATGGCATATGAGCAAATACATGCAAACAACAGTTTAAACATTTCAAACATGCATGAAAGTTGGATATTATGAAACTAGATGAAATTCTAGTCATATTTCATATATAAAGTTTTTACATGTGATGCATAGTTTGTGAGATATTAAATGTATGAACATGAGGGTCTTTTCTGTAAAACTAACATCTCTGGATAAATAGGAAAAACCTCTGGAATTGAAAAAAAATGTAATGGGCCGAATCCGTCTGGCCCAACAGAGAGGAGGGCTGGATTTGGTGCTCACATTGGGCCTCAGCCCGAAAGTGGAAGCAGAATGGTGGGTCGGCAGATCTGGGCTACCAGGGTCCAGCCCACGTGGATGCGGTTGACGCAAGCGGCAACGACGAAGGCCGGGCGCGGCCATGGCGACGGCGAGACCTCCGGTGCGGTGGCGTCGCGGGGAGCCACCGGATCCGAAGAGGAGGTGGCTGGGACGAGCAGCTCCGGTCGCCGGGGCACCGAATCCGGCCTGGGTGGCGTGTTCCAGCGCCAAGCGGGCGGTGATGGAGGTGGAACGAGGCGGCATGGGACGACGCGGCGATGAGCAAGCGAGGTCGCCGGCGGAGAGGCGCTAGGCGGCGGAGGCAGGCGACGCGGGGGGAGACTCTGACGGGGAGGCGCGACACCGGCGAGAGGCGCGAGGAGCGGGGCGAAGGAGCTGGTGCAGCGGGCAACGACGGGCTTTCGATCCCCTCTGGATCGAGCGGGAGGAGCAAGACAGCTGGGTCGGCGCCAGCAGCGCGGTGGGTGCGGTCGGGCCCGGGCAGGCCGGGTGCAGGCTACGTCGGGCCGCGCGGGGTGGGGAGATGGAGCGGACGAGGTGGCAGCACGGGGTTGGCTGCGAGCGACCTTGGGTGGACAGGTGGCGCGCTGGGACTGGTGGAGGGCAGCGGCTGCGACGGTTGACGGCGGCGCTGGCTCGCCTGGATCCGCCAAGTGGCGGCGCGCAGGTGGATGGGCGTGGAATGCGAGGAGGGAGGCGGCTAGAGGTAGGTGGAGGACTAGGCTTCCAAATCTGGCAAGGGGATGTGTTTAAATAGGCAGGGGCTAGGGTTTGGTGGGTTTGAGACCGTCTCAGAGCCGTACGATCCCCATCGGACGGTTCGGAGAGAGCGGAAGTGGGAGATTGGAGGAAATATGCCCTAGAGGCAATAATAAAGTTGTTATTTATATTTCCTTATATCATGATAAATGTTTATTATTCACGCTAGAATTGTATCAACCGGAAACTTAGTACATGTGTGAATACATAGACAAACAGAGTGTCACTAGTTTGCCTCTACTTGACTAGCTCGTTGAATCAATGATGGTTATGTTTCCTAACCATATACATGAGTTGTCGTTTGATTAACGGGATCACATCATTAGAGAATGATATGATTGACTTGACCCATTCCATTAGCTTAGCACTTGATCGTTTTAGTTTACTACTATTGCTTTCTTCATAACTTATACATGTTCCTATGACTATGAGATTATGCAACTCCCGATTACCGAAGGAACACTTTCTGTGCTACCAAACGTCATAACATAACTGGGTGATTATAAAGGTGCTCTACAGGTGTTTCCGATGGTACTTGTTCAGTTGGCATAAATCAAGATTAGGATTTGTCACTCCGATTGTTGGAGAGGTATCTCTTGGGCCTCTCGGTAATGCACATCACTATAAGCCTTGCAAGCAATGTGACTAATGAGTTAGTTGCGGGATGTTGCATTACGAAACAAGTAAAGAGACTTGCCAGTAACGAGATTGAATTAGGTATTGAGATACCGATGATCGAATCTCGGGCAAGTAACATACCGATGACAAAGGGAACAACGTATGTTGTCATGCGGTTTGACTAATAAAGATCTTCGTAGAATATGTAGGAACCAATATGAGCATCCAGGTTCCGCTATTGGTTATTGACCGGAGACGTGTGTCGGTCATGTCTACATAGTTCTCGAACCCGTAGGGTCTGCATGCTTAAAGTTCTGTGACGATCGGTATTATGAGTTTTTGTGTTTTGATGTACCGAAGGTAGTTCAGAGTTCCGGATATGATCACAGACATGACGAGGAGTCTCGAAATGGTCGAGAGATAAAGATCTATATATTGGATGACTATGTTCGGACACCGGAAGGGTTCCAGGAGGTTTTGGACATATACCGGAGTACCGGGGGTTACCGGAACCCCCCGGGAAGCTATTGGGCCTTATGGGCCTTAGTGGAGAAGAGAGAGGGCAGCCAGGAGGTGGCGCGCGGCCCCCCATGCCCCAATCCGAATTGGACAAGGGGAAGGGGCGGCGGCCCCCCTCTCCTTCCTTCTCTCCACCTCCACCTCCTCCTTCCCCCTTCTCCTTCTTGGAATAGGAAAGGGAGGAGGCAAACCTACTTGGAGTAGGATTGCCCCCCCCTTGGGCACGCCTCTCCCTTGGCCGGCCCTCTCCTCCTCCCCCTTTATATACGGGGGTAGGGGGCACCCCAAAGACACAACAATTGATCTGTTGATCTCTTAGCCGTGTGCGGTGCCCCCCTCCACCATAATCCACCTCGGTTATATCATAGCGGTGCTTAGGCGAAGCCCTGCAACGGTAGCTTCATCAACATCATCACCGCGCCGTCGTGCTGACGAACTCTCCCTTGAGCTCTACTGGATCGTGAGTTCGCGGAACGCCACCGAGCTGAACGTGCACGCGGAGGTGCCGTACGTTCGGTGCCGAGGATCGGTCGATCATGAAGACGTACGACTACATCAACCGCGTTGTTATAACGCTTCTGCTTAATGGTCTATGAGAGTACGTGGACGACACTCTTCCCTCTCGTTGCTATGCATCACCATGATCTTGCGTGTGCGTAGGATTTTTTTTGAAATTACTACATTCCCCAACAGGTAGATATAGTGGACTCATCAGGAACAACTTTGGGTTTAAGGATGTGGATGCACAAGCAGTATTCTCGCTTAGTACAAGCGATGGCTAGCAAATAGATTGAGAAGCGACCAGCGAGGGAGCGGAAACAGTCATAAACATGCATTGAGAATAATTAACATTGAATACGAGCATGAGTAGGATATCGAACACCATGAAGATAAATACGTGGAGGCTATGTTGGTTTTGAATCAACTACATGCGTGAACATGTGCCAAGTCAACCCACTCGAAACATCCAGAGGAGGATACCATATTATCATACTACATCATAACCATTTTAATGCATGTTGGCACTCAAGATAAATCATTATCCACTCCTAGGTAATTAAGCATGGCATGAGAAACCATAATCTCTAATTGTCATCACAAATATGTTTACTCATAATAATACTGAATCAAGAGCGATGAGCTAAACATATTTACAAAAACAAAAACAAGATGAGTTCATACCAGCTTTTCTTCACCTCAATCACTTCATCGAATCATCATCATTATCGCCTTTCACTTGCACGACCGAATGATATGAAAATAATAGTGCAAGTGTGTCGTGGACTAAGCTAGAATCTGTAAACATTTTATTCAGGGGAGAAGACAAGGTAATTGGGCTCTTTGTTAGATCAACAATAATGCATATGAGAGCCACTCAACATGTTCATCTTGGTCTTCTCCTCAACCCAAAGGAAAGAAAAGAAATTCAGAGAAGCACACTGAAATATTTTTGGAGTTTTTATTTTTCTCAAGGAAAGCAAATTAAAGAAAAATGAAAACAAGAAAAACTATTTACACAGGAAAGCTCACAACAAGTGAAAGAAGAACGAGAAATATTTTTGGGTTTTCTTTTAAAACTACAAACTACTTAAATAAGAAAGGAAAACTGGAAAGAAACAAGAAATATTTTTGGATTTTCAAAGTTTTTCAAACACACAAGAAGAAAGGGAAAATAAAGCTAACACAGATATACAATGAAAAAGGATGAGCACCGACAACTTGAATGAAATGTGTGGTACATGAATGTAATGTCGTTGAGAATGTACTCCCCCAATCTTAGGCTTTTGGCCTAGGTCTACGGTCCCTCGTAGCCAGAGTAATACCCGTAATCAAAGTTTGGGTTGTACTGATATGCAGCTGCCACCGCTTGGCGTGCTGCCTCCTCAAGGCAGGCGGTCTCTACCGCCCTCTCGTACTCCTCGATCTCCTCCTCAAGTATGAAGTGTCTACCGTTTTTCCTGGAAATTATAAAAGGAGGGAGCAGGCAAAGTAATATGGAAGACACAATGTATGTTAAAGATTAGCCTGTATCTGAGCGTAGGGTCGTCCCTCTCAAGGAACTGGTGGCTGCTGGAAATATGCCCTAGAGGCAATAATAAAAGCATTATTATTATATTTCCTTGTTCATGATAATTGTCTTTATTCATGCTATAATTGTGTTATCCGGAAATCGTAATACATGTGTGAATAATAGACACCAACATGTCCCTAGTAAGCCTCTAGTTGACTAGCTCGTTGATCAACAGATAGTCATGGTTTCCTGACTATGGACATTGGATGTCATTGATAACGAGATCACATCATTAGGAGAATGATGTGATGGACAAGACCCAATCCTAAACATAGCACAAGATCGTATAGTTCGTTTGCTAGGGTTTTCCAATGTCAAGTATCCTTTCCTTAGACCATGAGATCGTGTAACTCCCGGATACCGTAGGAGTGCTTTGGGTGTACCAAACGTCACAACGTAACTGGGTGACTATAAAGGTATACTACGGGTATCTCGGAAAGTGTCTGTTGGGTTGACACGGATCAAGACTGGGATTTGTCACTCCGTATGAAGGAGAGGTATCACTGGGCCCACTCGGTAATGCATCATCATAATGAGCTCAAAGTGACCAAGTGTCTGGTCACGGGATCATGCATTGCGGTACGAGTAAAGTGACTTGCCAGTAACGAGATTGAACGAGGTATTGGGATACCGATGATCGGATCTCGGGCAAGTAACATACTGATTGACAAAGGGAATTGTATACGGGGTTACTTGAATCCTCGACATCGTGGTTCATCCGATGAGATCATCGAGGAGCATGTGGGATCCAACATGGGTATCCAGATCCCGCTGTTGGTTATTGACCGGAGAGTCATCTCGGTCATGTCTACATGTCTCCCGAACCCGTAGGGTCTACACACTTAAGGTTCGGCGACGCTAGGGTTGTAGGGATATGTATATGCAGTAACCCGAATGTTGTTCGGAGTCCCGGATGAGATCCCGGACATCACGAGGAGTTTCGAAATGGTCCGGAGGTAAAGAATTATATATAGGAAGTGCTATTTCGGGCATCGGGACAAGTTTCGGGGTCACCGGTATTGTACCGGGACCACGGGAAGGGTCCCGGGGGTCCACCGGGTGGGGCCACCTGCCCCCGAGGGCCACATGGGCTGTAGGGGGTGCGCTTTGGCCTATATGGTCCAAGGGCACCAGCCCCAAGAGGCCCATGCGCCTAGGGTTCAAGGAAGGGAAGAGTCCCAAAGGGGGAAGGCACCTCCTAGGTGCCTTGGGGAGGAGGGATTCCTCCCTTGGCCGCACCCCCTAGGAGATTGGATCTCCTAGGGCCGGTGCCCCCCCTTGGACTCCCTGTATATAGTGGGGGAAGGAGGGCCTCTCAGACCACGCCTTTGGTGCCTCCCTCTCCCTCTCCAACACATCCTCCTCCTCCATAGTGCTTGGCGAAGCCCTGCCGGAGTACTGCAGCTCCACCACCACCACGCCGTCGTGCTGCTGCTGGAGCCATCTCCCTCAACCTCTCCTTCCCCTTGCTGGATCAAGAAGAAGGAGACGTTACGCTGACCATACGTGTGTTGAACGCAGAGGTGCCATCCGTTCGGCGCTAGGATCTTCGGTGATTTGGATCACGTCGAATACGCCTTCCTCATCCCCGTTCTTTGAACGCTTCTGCATGTGATCTACAAAGGTATGTAGATGCAATCCGATCACTCGTTGCTAGATGAACTCCTAGATGGATCTTGGTGAAACCGTAGGAAATTTTTTGTTTTCTGCAACGTTCCCCAACAGTGGCATTATGAGCTAGGTCTATGCGTAGTTCTTTTTGCACGAGTAGAACACAATTTGTTGTGGGTGTAGATGTTGTCAACTTTCTTGCCGCTACTAGTCTTATCTTGCTTCAACGGTATTGTGGGATGAAGCGGCCCGGACCAACCTTACACGTACGCTTACGTGAGACCGGTTCCACCGACTAACATGCACTAGTTGCATAAGGTGGCTGGCAGGTGGCTGTCTCTCCCACTTCAGTTGGAGCGGATTCGATGAAAAGGGTCCTTATGAAGGGTAAATAGAAGATTGACAAATCACGTTGTGGCTTTCACGTAGGTAAGAAAACGTTCTTGCTAGAACCCTACTTCAGCCACGTAAAACTTGCAACAACAATTAGAGGACGTCTAACTTGTTTTTGCAGCAAGTGCTTTGTGATATGATATGGCCAAAGTTGTGATGAATGATGAATGATATATATGTGATGTATGAGATGTTCATGCTATTGTAATAGGAATCACGACTTGCATGTCGATGAGTATGACAACCGGCAGGAGCCATAGGAGTTGTCTATATTTTTTGTATGACCTGCGTGTCATTGAGAAACGCCATGTAAATTACTTTACTTTATTGCTAAACGCGTTAGCCATAGTAGTAGAAGTAATAGTTGGCGAGCAACTTCATGGAGACACGATGATGGAGATCATGGTGTCATGCCGGTGACAAGATGATCATGGAGCCCCAAGATGGAGATCAAAGGAGCTATGTGATATTGGCCATATCATGTCACTATTATTATTTGATTGCATGTGATGTTTATCATGTTTTTGCATCTTGTTTACTTAGAATGACGGTAGTAAATAAGATGATCCCTCATAATAATTTCAAGAAAGTGTTCCCCCTAACTGTGCACCGTTGCGACAGTTCGTTGTTTCGAAGCACCACGTGATGATCCGGTGTTAGATTCCAACATTCACATACAACGGGTGTAAGACAGATTTACACATGCAAACACTTAGGTTGACTTGACGAGCCTAGCATGTACAGACATGGCCTCGAAACACAGAAGACCGAAAGGTCGAGCATGAGTCGTATAGTAGATACGATCAACATGAAGATGTTCATCGATGTTGACTAGTCCGTCTCACGTGATGATCAGACACGGCCTAGTTAACTCGGATCATGTTATACTTAGATTACTGGAGGGATGTCTATCTAAGTGGGAGTTCATTGAATAATTTGATTAGATGAACTTAATTATCATGAACTTAGTCTAATTTTTTTACAATATGTCTTGTAGATCAAATGGCCAACGTAGTCCTCAACTTCAACGCGTTCCTAGAGAAAACCAAGCTGAAAGACGATGGCAGCAACTACACGGACTGGGTCCGGAACCTGAGGAACCACCTTGGAATATTTTCGTAAGCATTTTCTTCCTCTAAAACATTTCTGAATTTTTTAGTGACTCAAAATAAAAGTGAACCAACTCAACAATAATGATAGCAACTACTCCCACAAGCATTTAGAGGCTATATAATGCATCAAAACTACTTTAGACCATATAAATTTGACAGGCAATCCATCAAAAGAATTCACCCAAAACTTGAAAACTTCACAACACAAAACTCAAAATAGAAAACTCATGAGCTCCGTTAGCGAAAGAAAACAAAAGACCACTTCAAGGTACTGTAATGAACTCATTATTTATTTATATTGGTGTTAAACCTACTGTATTCCAACTTCTCTATGGATTATAAACTATTTTACTAGCCATAGATTCATCAAAATAAGCAAACAACACACGAAAAACAGAATCTGTCAAAAACAGAACAGTCTGTAGTAATCTGTAGCTAGCGCAAGATCTGGAACCCCAAAAATTCTAAAATAAATTTCTTGACGTGTGGAATTTATCTATTAATCATCTTCAAAAAGAATTAACTAAATATCACTCTTAAAATAAAAATGACAGCAGTTCTCGTGAGCGCTAAAGTTTCTGTTTTTTACAGCAAGTTCAACAAGACTTTCCCCAAGTCTTCCCAACGGTTCTACTTGGCACAAACACTAACTAAACACAAAAAACACAACCAAAACAGAGGCTAAATAATTTATTTATTACTAAACAGGAGCAAAAATCAAGGAATAAAAATAAAATTGGCTTGCCTCCCAACAAGCGCTATCATTTAACGCCCCTAGCTAGGCATAAAAAGCAAGGATAGATCTAGGTATTGCCATCTTTGGTAGGCAATTCTTCAATTAGGCATCTACCATCTTTAGGAATTTCTTTATTTTTATTAATGATCAAACTTTTAGGCACAAGATCGAAAAATTCATTTGTAATAAATGGTTCTTTAATGATAGCAAAAAGATTGGGATGAATACTTATAGATTTAAGATCAGCAGTTTCCTTACTAGATGATTCACCCTTATTTTTAGGAACATACATGAGCTTGACAATTTTAGTAGGAGGACTAGGAGTATTATTTACGGAAGAAAAAGCGGTTCCAAAATTTGTAATGATACCCTCAAGTTTATCAATTCTAGTAGAATCTAAGTTCATCTTCTCATTAACTATGGGTTCATTTTCCTTAATATTTTTCAAAGTCATTCCTACCTTAGATCCATATTGACTGATTTGATTGTGGATCTTTTTATCTAGATTTTCAATTGATTCAATAGTAGCAACTTTATTTTCAATAATTTCAAGTCTTTGCATAACATGCTCCAAAGTTAACATGGTTCCACTAACCAAAAGAGGTGGTGAGCCAAATAAATATAACATAGCATTATAAGAATCAAAAGTATGGCTACCCAAGAAGTTCCCTCCGGTAATGGTATCGAGGATATATCTATTCCAAGGATTAATACCTACATAAAAATTGCGGAGAAGAACTAAGGTAGATTGTTTCCTGGTAGATGTATTTTGAGCATTGCAAATCCTGTACCAAGCATCTTTTAGATTTTCTCCCTCCCTTTGTTTAAAATTTAGAACTTCACTCTTGGGAGACAACGGAGAAGATATGACACTAGCCATGATGACAAGCAATCTAACACATGGGCAAACAAAAAGGCAAGTGGAGAGGGAGGATAGAGAGAGAGGGCGAATAAAACAGCAAGGGTGAATTGGGGGGAGGGGAAACGAGAGGCAAATGGCAAATAATGTAATGCGAGAGATAGGGATTGTGATGGGTACTTGGTATATTGACTTTTTGCGTAGACTCCCCGGCAATGGCGCCAGATATCCTTCTTGCTACGCCTTGAGCTTGCGTCGGTTTTCCCCGAAGAGGAAGGGATGATGTAGCAGAGTAGCGTGAGTATTTCCCTTAGTTTTTTAGAACCAAGGTATCAATCAAGTAGGAGCCCATGCTCAAGTCCCTCGTACCTACACAAAGTGATAGCTACTCGCAACCAATGCGATTAGGGGTTGTCAAGCCCTTCACGGTCACTTACGAGAGTGAGATCTGATAGATAGAATATTTTTGGTATTTTTGATATAAAGATGCAAAGTAAAAAGTAAAAGCAAAGTAAATAGCAAAACAATATAAAAGTGATGGAGATTGATATGATGAGAATAGACTCGGGGGCCATAGGTTTCACTAGTGGCTTCTCTCAAGAGCATAAGTATTCTACGGTGGGTGAACAAATTACTGTTGAGCAATTGATAGAATTGAGCATAATTATGAGAATATCTAGGCATGATCATGTATATAGGCATCACGTCCATGACAAGTAGATCGAAACGATTCTGCATCCACTACTATTACTCCACTCATCAACCGCTATCCAGCATGCGTCTAGAGTATTAAGTTAAAAACAGAGTAACGCCTTAAGCAAGATGACATGTTGTAGAGAGATAAATTCATGCAATATGAAATAAACCCCATCTTGTTATCCTCGATGGCAACGATACAATACGTGCCTTGCTGCCCCTTCTGTCACTGGGTAAGGACACCGCAAGATCGAACCCAAAGCTAAGCACTTCTCCCATGACAAGAACTACCAATCTAGTTGGCCAAACCAAACGGATAATTCGAAGAGACTTGCAAAGATAACCAATCATGCATAAAAGAATTCAGAGAAGATTCAAATATTATTCATAGATAGACTTGATCATAAACCCACAATTCATCGGTCTCAACAAACACACCGCAAAAAGAAGATTACATTGAATAGATCTCCGCAAGAGAGGGGGAGAACTTTGTATTGAGATTCAAAAAGAGAGAAGAAGCCATCTAGCTACTAACTATGGACCCGAAGGTCCGAGGTAAACTACTCACACTTCATCGGAGGGGCTAGGATGATGTAGAAGCCCTCCATGATGACGGCCCTCTTCCGGCGGAGCTCCGGAACAGGCCCCAAGATGGGATCTCGTGGATACAGAAAGTTGCGGCGGCGGAATTAGGTTTTTGGCTCCTGTTCTGATCTTTTGGGGGTACGTGTGTATATATAGGAGGAAGGAGTATGTCGGTGGAGCACCGAGGGGCCCACGAGGCAGGGGGCGCGCCCTAGGGGGGGCGCCCCCACCCTCGTGACCACCTCTTTGATCCCTTGCAGTAGGGTCCAAGTCTCCTCGATCACGTTCGGTGAGAAAATCACGTTCCCAAAGATTTTATTCCGTTTAGACTCCGTTTGATATTTCGTTTATCTGAAACACTGAAATAGGCAAAAAAAACAGCAATTCTAGGCTGGGCCTCCGGTTAATAGGTTAGTCCCAAAAATAATATAAAAGTGGAAAATAAAGCCCAATATTGTCCAAAACAGTAGATAATATAGCATGGAGCAATCAAACATTATGGATACGTTGGAGACGTATCAGCGGTCAATGTGTGGAGTAATAGTAGTAGATGCAGAATCGTTTCGGTCTACTTGACACAGATGTGATGCCTATATTCACAATCATTGCCTTGGATATCATCATAACTTTGCGCTTTTCTATCAATTGCTTGGTAGTATTTGTTCACCCACCATATTATTTTCCTTCAAGAGAGAAGCCTCTAGTGAAACATATGCCCCCCGGGTCTATTTTCCATCATATATTCTATAAACCAAAAAACCCAAAAATATCTCGTTGCAATTTATTTACTTTTACTTTGTTTTACGTTTTAGTAATCTTTTATATATATATATATATATCAGATCTCACCTTTGCAAGTGACCGTGAAGGGATTGATAACCCCATTATCGCGTTGGGTGCAAGTGTTTGATAGTTTGTGCAGGTGCATAGATTGGAGACTTGCTTGTATCTTCTACTGGATTGATACCTTGGTTGTTAACTGAGGGAAATACTTATCTCTACTTTGCTACATCACCCTTTCCTCTTCAAGGAAAAAACCAACACAAGCTCAAGAAGTACCAGGAAGAATTTCTTGCGCCGTTGCCGGGGAGATCTACATCAATCCTACGAAGTACCCATCATAAACTCTCATATCTTGCATTACTTTATTGGCCATTTTCCTCTCGTTTTCTTGTCCCCCACTTCTAAAACTTTTTCAGAGAATTACAAAAATATTTGCCCTTCTTTCGTTCGTCTTTTTGTTGGCCTTTATGTCTTATTTGGTTTGTTTGCTCATTCTCTTGGTATAATTGTGTGTTTATTGAAAACCAGGAACCAAAAAGTTTATGGATCCTCATCCACTTGCTAATCTTTTTAAAGGATCCAATTATGATGAACCAATTGCTAGTGAGTTGAGTACAGTAGATTATCTTTCTGGAGTTTTGCTTGAAATTCGTGAATCTGAAAATTGCGATGAAATTTATGAAGTGATTCACGATAGCTCGTTGAATGAAAAGCATGATTGCAATGATGTCATTATAAATTAAGTTAATGTCAATTGTGCTAATAATATGCAAATCCCTAAGCTTGGGGATGCAAATTTTTCTATGTCCATTACTTATTGTAATGATCATGATTGGGGTGATTCTTCTTATGACCTTGAAAATTTATTTAAGCCTCATGATGAATATGTTTGCAATAATATTAAAAGTGGGTTTGGAGAAGTCATAACTTTATTTGATGATAATCCCACTATTTTGGAAGAGTGTCAACTTTGCATGCATGTGGATCATGTAGAGAATATTTTATGTGATAGCTATATTGTTGAATTTGATTATGATCCTACATGTAATTATTATGAGAGAGGAAAATATGGTTTTACAAATTTACATGTTCCTAAACTACCTCTCATTATGTTGAGATTGCTATTGTTTTTTCTTCTTCCTTGCATACAAGGGCGGAGCCAGGATTTCAACATAGGGGGGGGGGGGGGCGAAGAGAACAATGCACATGCAAGAAATGCAGGACCAAAGTGTATCGATTCTTAATATAGCATCGATGTCAAAAAAACGATGCCAATTTTTTCTTGCAATTATATTGAAATAGCTACATTTTTATTAGCTTAAATTATATCTATGAACAACAGGCCCATCAAACCATCAAACGTCAAGCTTTGTAGTGATTTCACTCCTAAAATATATACATGCTGCTCTGCATTCTCATTAGTAGACCCGGTGGTTAAAACAAATGGCTTCAACTGTTAGGTATTGGTGGTCTCTTCTTCCTCTCATTCTTTAGGCAATTTTAGACTTCTAGTTAGTATAAAAGCAAAAGCAGGTATATCATTTGTAATTGAATCTAACTATTACAATCTCCGTCCTAAATTATTTGCATTAAATTTATCTGTATACAGATTTATTTAATAATAAAACATATCTAGATACATTTGTATGTAGAAAAATCTAAGAAAAATAATTTAAAACGAAGGAAGTAGTTTGTATACTCTAAATGTAAAATAATATATCTATGTAGCATACCTTTGGTTGAGATTAGGCAGACCCACAAGCCGTGCTGTGACCTATGAGAGGCAGAGACGTTTGTCAATGAGTACATGATGTAGTAGACTCATACCAGCGGGCGGAAGCTGCACCTTCGTCGGTCAGCTCGTCACTGATGCTGATGGAGTGGTGGTCTGCCGCTCGATTAAGCCCTAGCTCCGCCACGGCGGCGGCGGCGGCTGCGAAACGATCGAGATGGAGTTGCGCAAACAGATGGCAAAAGGATGTGTACTGGTCCAATCGATAAGTATCCTCGAGGCCCGCATACCAGCACATCGAACCGATTATATTACGTGGTTTGTGGGCTAACAATTGTGGGCTTGGGCTATTCAACACTGCGTACGTAGAGGTCAGGCCAACGTGTTTGCTAATGGCCAGATAATAATTAGGAATAAACAAACTAGGCAACATATCCTCCTGCAAATCCAACGTAGTCCCCGCTGAGTATTGTTGAGGGGGGCCGATCGATAGGGGGGTCTGGCCCCCGCTCTCCCCCCCTGTGGCTCTGCCTCTGCTTGCATATGCCAGTTTTTGCTTGCCTTGATAATTTGTTTTCCTATAAGATGCCTATGCATAGGAAGTATGTTAGACTTAGATGTGTTTTCACATGCTATATGTTGCTCTCCATGTGCTTCAATTCTTGTCTTTCATGTGAGCATCATTAAAATATTCAATGCCTAGCTAAAAGGCTTTAAAGAAGAGAGCTTGTTGGGAGACAACCCGTTATTTTTATATTCTATTTTTATGAAAATACACATTATTACCTCTGTAGTAATTGTGTTTTGATGTTTCAATTAGTGTTTGAGCCAACTAAGACCTTTGGGATGGCTTACAGTTATAATTGGTTTGATCTTGTTGAAAAACAAAAACTTTTGCGCCCATTAAAATAATTTTCATTAATCACAGAAGCGTGATAAAATCCTGATTTTTCTGCACAAGATTGATATACAAATTGCCTAGGTTGTCCTAATTTTTTTAAAAAATTGGAGCTACAGAAGTATTCGAAGTTTCCAGATTGCTACACATTGTTCTATTTTTGACAGATTTTGTTTTCTATGTGTTGTTTGCTTATTTTGATGAATCTATGGGTAGTATCGGGGGTATGAACCATGGAGAAGTTGGGATACAGTATATATTAAACCAATATAAATAAAGAATGACACTGGTACACGTCGATGCTATACAAACAGTTTTTAACCCCTTTCCGCGATGGCATTTGGAACCATCGCCAAGTGAGTGTGGGTGATAGGGGGGGGGGTCCTTACCACGCGACCCTGAAATCGTCGGGGATAGGCCCTCCTAGGACACAGGCTTGGGCCGTGTGTGATTGGGCGAGGCATCGAAATCCAATCATTTCCATAGGTATGTACATCCCACACGGTAATCCGAGAAAATCATTTCCATAGGTATGTACATCCCACACGGTGGATCCCAGAAAAACATTTCCGTTCGTATGTATATCACACACAGTCAATCCAAGGAATACGTTTCCGTATTATGTAAATCCCACACAGTTAATCCAGGGAAAACGTTTCCGTTCGTACGTATATCCCACACAGTTTTATGTGTAGGCTCGTGTGTGAAAGGTGTAACTATCACACACGGTCTGCCTTGGTTAACTGTTTTCTTTTATCAACTATATCACACACGATTTGATGAAGAAAACTGTGTGGCATTGGGCTATCCATCGCAAGCGCTTTTACTGCTTTGCAAAGGTCCATGACACATTTAGCAGGTTTATTAGTTTACAATTAATAATTCCAGTATTACGCAAATTCACATTTCATATTGAACAGTTGTTTGCCAATTTCATATCAGGCACATAAATATATTATAACATCACAGTATGGTAGCTACATGAAATCAACACAGTACAACATATAGCTAGTTCAACTTCATAAGAACAATATATTCATTTTCCTAATCGAGATCATCCCGGCTCGTCTTATCTACCTCTGCTTTCAGTTCAGTAAGAACCTGTTTTGCATGAGCCAACTGGGAAAGTGCCTCCTCCTTCGCCAACACCATCTTAGCAAAGTCTAATTTAAAAAATCTGAGCTCATTCTCCACCTTCAACTTTTTATTCCGCATCTTCAAATATTCTTCAGTGTTGAAAATAGTTTCTGTAAGCCTATGTCCGTTCTCTTCCTCATACATGCTCCAGAGCTTTGCTAGGCACATCTTCAAAGACTGTGGCCACTCTTGATCAACCCACTCCAAGTAAGAACACTTCCGTTCATCCTATAATATCTAAAAACTAGATTGGTAACAATTGTAGGGGAAATGGGTTTATAGCAACATAGAAAATCAGCAATGCTTATTTTGAAAAACTGAAGAAACATGTCAATTATGACATATCTTCTCAAAAAGATCAATGTGCAAATGAAATAATTGGTACTGAGACAACAACCAAATTCTGGAACATCAGAAGCTATAATTAACTACAATGATGCTACAAGTTCTTACTCATGTACAATAAATAACAAATTGAACATTTTATGAGGAAGGTAAATATAACTGCAACATCATAGCGACAATGTTTGGATGACATCAAATTGATACTAACAGGTGTGTACATGCACAAATTTAGTAACATAGAACTAATAGCACTAAGGTCGTCCACTATGTATGCCAAAACCGAGGTAAAGACAACTGTTGCTACATCTCGCATCGGTGCCCTGCACTGGTGAGCCGATGCAGCAGAAAAAAAAATTTAGGGACCCGGACTCCGATGCCTAGTTCCTTTGTGCCATAAAGATTTAGTATTTTACTTCTTGGCTGCTCGTATGTGTGGACCAAAGTTGGCTGCACAAACTGCAGAAGCGGTGCCAAATAATTGTCTAATGGCACCTGATGAGATGACAACAATTTAAGATACTATGTACAAACTGTGACACTGTCTTAGGATGCGTTTGGTTGAAGGTGTGGTATGAATGGGTTGGGACCATGACAGTGTCTGAATCACATCTAACAAATGATTTGTAACAACGAAAGAGGGTCTAACCTTCTCTGCACATGCTAGAAACTTCCTCCCACTGTCCACAGAATCAAACGCAACTAGCTTCAGGCATGGAGATTGATAGTGACAACGAGCAGATAGATCTTCAGCCACCCAACTCCATTCGTTGCCACTGATGGTCCTAGGGAGCTACAAGAGGAAGAAATGACTCAACTCGACCGCCAGGTAAAAATCCTTCATTCCAAGTCATAGCCCGAGAGAGAGAAGGGAGGCATGCCCGGGTAGAGAAGGAGTCATCACCGGAGGAGGAACCGCTGGAGAGGTCTTTGAAGAAGACCATGGCGACCTCGACAGTAGGATGCGAGACGGCGAGAGCGAGGAAGCGGCTATATCTTAGCAAGGAAGGAAGGAAGGAAGGAGGAAACAGGGGAAATGTGACTTGTGGTTGGGGAGAAAAGGGGGTGGGGAAGGGGGTCGGGGGTAGATATTTTGGCGGTAGGCCAAAATTTTGGAAATGTGGAGGGAAATGATGACCCACAAGTATAGGGGATCTATCGTAGTCCTTTCTATAAGTAAGAGTGTCGAACCCAATGAGTAGCAGAAGGAAATGATAAGCAGTTTTCACTAAGGTATTCTCTGCAAGCACTAAAATTATCAGTAACTGATAGTTTTGTGATAAGGTAATTTGTAACGGGTAACAAGTAATAAAAGTAAATAAAGTGCAGCAAGATGTCCCAATCCTTTTTGTAGAAAAGGACAAGTCTGGACAAACTCTTATATAAAGGAAAGCGCTCCCGAGGACACATGGGAATTATTGTCAAGCTAGTTTTCATCACGCTCATATGATTCACGTTCGGTACTTTGATAATTTGATATGTGGGTGGACCGGTGCTTGGGTACTGCCCTTCCTTGGACAAGCATCCCACTTATGATTAACCCCTCTTGCAAGCATGCGCAACTACAAAAGAAGTATTAAGGTAAACCTAACCATAGCATGAAACATATGGATCCAAATCAGGCCCTTACGAAGCAACACATAAACTAGGGTTTAAGCTTCTGTCACTCTAGCAACCCATCATCTACTTATTACTTCCCAATGCCTTCCCCTAGTCCCAAATAATGGTGAAGTGTCATGTAGTCGACGTTCACATGACACCACCAGAGGAGAGACAACATACATTTCATCAAAATATCAAACGGATACCAAATTCACATGACTACTTATAGCAAGACTTCTCCCATGTCCTCAGGAACAAACGTAACCACTCGCAAATCATATCCATGTTCATAATCGGAGGGGTATTAATATGCATAAAGGATCTGAACATATAATCTTCCACCGAATAAACCAACTAGCATCAACTACAAGGAGTAATCAACACTACTAGCAACCCACAGGTACCAATCTGAGGTTTTGAGACAAATATTGGATACAAGAGATGAACTAGGGTTTGAGATGAGATGGTGCTGGTGAAGATGTTGATGGAGATTGACCCCCTCCGATGAGAGGATCGACGGTGATGATGATGGTGATGATTTCCTCCTACCGGAGGGATGTTTCCCCGGCAGAACAGCTCCGTCGGAGCCCTAGATTGGTTCCGCCTCGTGGCGGCAGAGTTTCGTCCCAAAAGCTTGCTTATAATTTTTTTCCAGGGAAAAAGACTTCATATAGCCAAAGATGGGCACCGGAGGCCTGCCAGGGGGCCCATGAGACAGGGGGCCGCGCCCAGGGGGGTAGGGCGCGCCCCCACCCTCATGGATGGTGGGGGCCCTCCATCTGGTGCTTCCTTCGCCCAATATTTTTTATATATTCTAAAAATGACTCCCGTGGAGTTTCAGGACTTTTGGAGTTGTGCAGAATAGTCTCTAATATTTGCTCCTTTTCCAGCCCAGAGTTCCAGCTGTCGGCATTCTTCCTCTTCATGTAAATCTTGTAAAATAAGATAGAATAGGTATATGTATTGTGACATAATGTGTAATAACAACCCATAATGCAATAAATATCGATATAAAAGCATGATGCAAGATGGATGTATCAACTCCCCCAAGCTTAGACCACGCTTGTCCTCAAGCGGAAGCCGATATCGAAAAATATGTCCACATGTTTAGAGATAGAGGTGTCGATAAAATAAAGTACGAACATGAGGGCATCATGATCATTCTTAGAACAGCAACATATATATTGTCATATAATTTATTATGCTAAAGTAACAATTCATTCACAATTTCAAGTATGAATCAGAAACTTCATTGAAAACTAACAAACTATAATCTCAGCCATTGGAGCAATTGCAATTTATCATAACATAGGAAAGACTCAATATAAGAGCTTTTCAGCAAGTCCACATACTCAACTATCACTTAGTCTTTCACAATTGCTAACACAATACTTATGGGTATGAAGTTTTAATCAGACACAGAGAAAGATGTGGGCTTATAGTTCTGCCTCCCAACCTTCTTCCTCAAGGGTAATGCCAACAATAATAGTTCATGAAAACTCACATACAATTAGCTATATATATCAGGATCTTTCCAACACACAGTGCTTGCCAAAGGATAAACGTAAAAAGGAAAGGTGAAGATCACCATGACTCTTATATAAAGTATAAGACAAGAATAGAAGATAGGCCCTTTGCAGAGGGAAGCAGAGGTTGTCATGTGTTTCTAAGGTTGGATGCACGAAATCTTAATGCGAAAGAATGTCACTTTATATTGCCACTGGTGATATGGACCTTTATTATGCAGTTCGTCGCTTTTATTTCTTCCACATCACAAGATCGTGTAAAGCTTATTTTCTCCACACTAATTAATCATAGATATTTAGAGAGCAATTTTTATTGCTTCCAAAAATGACAACTTACTTGAAGGATCTTACTCAATCCATTGGTAGATATAGTGGACTCTCATGGCAAAACTGGGTTTGAGGATATTTGGAAGCACAAGTAGTATCTCTACTTGGTGCAAAGAATTCGGCTAGCATGAGAGGGAAAGACAAGCTCAACATGTTGGATGATACATGACAATATAATTTATTTCGGATGTAATAAAACATAACCCATTACGTTGTCTTCCTTGTCCAACATCAACTTTTTAGCATGTCATATTTTAATGAGTGCTCACAATCATAAAAGATGTCCAAGATAGTATATTTATATGTGAAAACCTCTCTTTCTTTATTACTTCCTATTAATTGCAATGATGACCAAAACTATGTTTGTCAACTCTCAACAACTTTTATTCATCATACTCTTTATATGTGAAGTCATTACTCTCCATAAGATCAATATGATCTCTTTATTTCTTTTTATTCTTTCTCTCACCTTCTTTTTTTTCTCAAGATCATAGCAAGATGGCAAAGCCCTTGACTCAACACTAATATTTATTATATATAGCTCACAGACTCGATTACATAGAAGGATCATAAAGCAAAACTCAAAACTAAATCATACTAAAACTTTATTCTACTAGATCAAGATATTACCAAAAGGATCGAACTAAGAAAAACGGTAAAGATAAAAGTGTGATGGTGATACGATACCGGGGCACTCCCCCAAGCTTGGCAGTTGCCAAGGGGAGTGCCCATACCCATGTGTTTATGACTCTTTCTTTGGAGGTGAAGGAGATGGTGATGATAATGACAATTGTGCCTTCAGCTTTTTCATATTGTAATTGAGAAGAGCGATCTCCTCCTTTAAATCATCGACCTCCGATTCCAGCTTTAAGATCTTGTCACATAAATCTCCTTTGCTTTTCAGCCGAAAACGAGAAGGAATAGATCGGTTGTTAGACAGTTTAGCCCTCTTAGGGAGACTAGACTTATTGAACTTCACGTGCATATACCCAGGTTGAGGTAGAGGAACATCCTCCTCCTCCGAACTTGAATCATTGATCCTCCTCAAATGAGCATCCTCCTCATCATCTGTAGTTCGACCACAAGGAGATAGGTCCCCATAGGTCTTTGGGTCAGCAATGAGATGTGAGACATAGCTCTCTCCGTCAGAGTCTTGAGATGAGATCTTGCTCTAAATCTGCTACAGAAACAACTCAAAAAAACAGAGGATATTTGCGTGGTACGGTGGTCAAAACCTTCGGGAGATTATATAATGAATTTTTACTGACCAAAAGAAGTATCGTGCAAGAAAACGGAGTTCGGAGGGCACACGAGGTGCCCACGAGGCAGGGGGCACGCCTAGGGGGTAGGGCGCGCCCTCCACCCTCGTGGAAGCCTCGTGTCCTTTCCGGACTGCTTCTTATTTTCCTATTTTCTTAAATATTCCAAAACGGAGAAAAATTGCTATTAGAACTGTTTTGGAGTCGGTTTACTTACCGTACCACATACCTCTTCCTTTTCGGAGGCTGAAACGTTCTGGAAGGTGTCCCTTATATACTCCTCCGAGGTTATGGTTTCAATAACATTAGTTTCAACATTTATAGGATCACCTGAGATATAATGTTTGATTATTTGACCATTCACCACCCTTGGATTTGTACCTTCGAAGTTGTTGATTTTGATGGCACCGGAACGATAGACCTCCTCGATAACGTAAGGACCTTCCCATTTAGATAGGAGTTTGCCTGCAAAAAATCTTAAACGGAAGTGGTATAACAATACATAATCACCTACATTAAACTCACGTTTTTGTATCCTTTTGTCATGACATCTTTTAACCTTTTCTTTAAACAGTTTGGCATTCTCATAAGCCTGGGTTCTCCACTCATCAAGTGAGCTAATGTCAAATAGTCTCTTCTCACCGGCAAGTTTGAAATCATAATTGAGCTCTTTAATGTCCCAATATGCCTTATGTTCTAGTTCGAGAGGTAAGTGACATGCTTTTCCATAAACCATTTTATACAGAGACATACCCATAGGATTTTTATATGCAGTTCTATAGGCCCACAATGCATCATCAAGTTTCCTAGACCAATTCTTTCTAGATCTATTAACAGTCTTTTGCAAAATCAATTTAAGCTCTCTATTACTTAGTTCTACTTGACCACTAGACTGTGGGTGATATGGAGATGCAATTCTATGATTAACATCATACTTAGCAAGCATTTTATGAAAAGCACCATGAATAAAATGTGAACCACCATTAGTCATTAAATATCCAGGGACTCCAAACCTCGGAAAAATAACTTCTTTAAGCATCTTAATAGAGGTGTTATGATCAACATTACTAGTTGGAATAGCCTCTACCCACTTAGTAACGTAATCAACAGCAACTAAAATATGTGTATACCCATTAGAGGAAGGAAACGGTCCCATATAATCAAAGCCCCAAACATCAAATGGTTCAATAACAAGTGAATAATTCATAGGCATTTCTTGACGTCTACTAATATTACCAATTCTTTGGCATTCATCACAAGACGAGACAAACTTACGGGCATCCTTGAAGAGAGTAGGCCAATAAAAACCGGATTGCAATACCTTATGTGCAGCTCTATCTCTAGCATGGTGTCCTCCATAAGCCTCGGAGTGACACTTGCGTAGGATCTGTTCATGTTCATGCTCAGGTACACAACGTCTAATAACACCATCTACTCCTTCTTTATAAAGGTGTGGGTCATCCCAGAAGTAATGTATTAAATCATAGAAAAACTTTTTCATTTGCTAGTATGTGAAACTAGGTGGTATAAGTTTAGCAACAATGTAATTAGCATAATCAGCATACCATGGAGCAGTACGAGAAGCATTTATGACAGCTAATTGTTCATCAGGAAAGCTATCATCAATAGGTAGTGGGTCATCAAGAACATTCTCTAACCTAGATAAGTTGTCTGCAACGGGGTTCTCAGCTCCCTTTCTATCAATAATATTCATATCAAATTCTTGTAGCAAGAGAACCCATCTAATAAGTCTAGGATTAGCATCTTTCTTTTCCATAAGATATTTAATAGCAGGATGATCGGTGTGAACAGTTACTTTAGAATCAAACAATATAAGGTCTGAACTTATCACAAGCAAATACAACTGCTAAAAATTCCTTTTTAGTAGTAGCATAATTTCTCTGGGCACCGTCTAGAGTTTTACTAGCATATTGTAACATCCCAAATTTGCAATTTGGAATGTTATACACTAGATCATCATGCATGTCATATTTTCTTGCACTTTTCCCGATCCTAGAAATTTCACGCAACTCAAGGACCTTCGGAGAGAATTGGAGATTTCGTTATTTTCATATTTGAGAGTTTTCTCGAATTTGAAAAGAGGATCATTTGATTTATTTATTTCATCTTCAATAATTTTTCTGGTGTCAAAATATATGAGAGAGGGAATAATATGACTTTCCCAAATTTAGGAAAAATGAAGATTTAATAAATAGATCAATTTTGGTTTTGCCGGAGTTTTGTTTGCGTTTTATTTGGATAGGGAAAAATGCGTGTTTTCAAAAATTGCATTTTAGGTCCGGAGTAAAGTTCATTTTGTTCGGCTCATTTTTAGGAGTTGGGGAAAATTTACTTTAGAATTTTTGGAGCCCGTTTAGATTTTCTTTTCTGTGTTTTTCTGCGCGCGAAACCGTTTAAAAAAAACCCCCGCAGGCCAGCCGGGCCAAAGGCCCAGCCAGCCGCCGCCCCAGCCTCCCTGCGCGCCGTGCGCCAGGCAAGGCAGGCGCCAGCCGCCGCCGCCTCTTGCTCTAGCCGAGTCCGGCTAGGGTTAGCCCCTCCCCTTTCCTTTGTTACATTTTCCTTTTTCTTCTAGGACTCTTTTTCCTACTCTATTTCTTGTCCCCTACCTCAAGAAACCCCCTCCCCTCCCCAATATAAATACGCCAACACCCCCCCTCTAAACCCATCAAATCAAACCCCAAGCCCCAAGCCCTCCACCGCACCCCACACCCGCGCCACCACCCTTGTGCCCTAGCGCCGCCGCCGCACCTCGCCCACGCCGCCGCCTCCCAACGCCGCCGCCGGAGCCCCTCGCCGGAGACCTCGCCGGAGGTAGCCCCGCGCCGCATCTCTTCTTTTCCTCGGATCGTTTTCTTCTAATCGTTCCGATTCTTTTCTTCTCTTCTGATTCGTTTTCTTTCCGGTTCTTCTATAAACCGTTCCGGTTTTCTAGATCGGTTTTTGTTTCGATTTTCTTCCGAAACCCTAGATCGGATTCGTTTTCTTTTCCGATTTAGTTGCCTTTGGACCGTTCGCCGGACCGTTCGTCCTAACGAACGTGATCACCGGATTCTTCTAGGTTAACGAACATCCATTCATTTAACCGTTCGTCTCTTTTCTTTTGTCGGATTTATTCCGCGATCGCGATCTCAGATCCGATCTTCGTTCTAGTTTATCTTCTCGCTCGCTTATCGGAATTAGGTGATTCAAGCACCTGGAGTTTTGTTTTGAAACCGCTATTCCGTCTAATCAACTTAAACAAGTTTTTGCCCCAGTAAAATTTGATCTAGTTTCAACTTGCTAGAACCGAGTTGTTTTCTTCCGCCGTTTGTTTTCCGTTTCTTTGTTCGGTTCGTTCTTTCTTTGCAACCGGAGCTCTTAAGTTGAACCTTCTGGTTCGTTCTCTTGTTCGAGTTTTACCTATGCATTAGACTAGTACTCATTGTGTGCTCGTTGTTTGTCGGCGATAGATTACCCGGATTGCGCCGCCTGTTACTTCGAATCCCTAGGTCTCGCGAATCATCAGCAAGGCAAGTAACACTTTGATCATACCTTTTCTACAACCCATGTTTTATTGCATTAGATAAATCCTCTCACATTGCATGATTAGGATCTAATTAAACTGTGGGATGGGAAGTAGAGGAGGTAGTACCTATCACCTGTATTATTATGAAACCTTTGGGAGTTACTTCTACGTTTGCTTATTATGCCATGCTATGCTAGTAGACGTGGATTGGGTGAGTGATATCCATGACAGATGTGAGTATTGTTAATTAATGGTTTATCTAAGGTGGCAACGTAAACACACATCTGGGTGGATTGAGGCACCTGATGTCTATCAGGACTTGCCTGTTTTATTTTGGACCGCCACCCAGGCTCAAAGGGATCATAAGATAATTCATTCTAGAAACTTCCATGTGCAGCCACATGCTACTACGGGCTCTGGCATAGTTTACTAAGTTGTGCGAACTCTTACGGGGTGGACTAGCAGATGTAGGGGTTGTAGGTGGTACGGTCTACCCCACATGTAAGGTGCTAGCACTTTTGAAAGACTATGTCTCGGTCATCCGTTACTCAAACACCATGTAGTGCGAGAAAACAAACGGAGACGATCGAGTCATGTGGGGAAAAGTGCGCAAACCTCTGCAGAGTGTATAAACTAATCATGATTAGCCGTGTCCCCGGTTATGGACAACTTGAGTATCTAGTACTTGAATATCATGTGAATCTCAACATGTTACTTCTAATTAATGTTGTTGGGTTTTAATTGTTCACTTAATTGGGATTGAGAATGCTGTCAACCATTCTCAATGTTTCACAACCACCATGATAGTTAAATAAATTTATTCCTTTGCAGTAGGGAAAAACTGGCTTTACGCAAAAACTGTAACCATAGAGCTTTCCACCAGCCATATATGCATATAGTATAGCTGTTTCATTCCGTTACTTTCTATGTGTTACTTTGCCAGCATATTCCATGTGCTGACCCGTTTTCGGGCGGCAACTTCTCATGTTGCACACTTTTTAGACGACGAGTAAGGTGTTTTTAGGTCGTGGTTCTATACTCAGTGATGCCGTTGGAGTTGATGGACCCATTTATCTTCCAAGTCTTCCGCTGTTATCGACACTAGATGGCCTTAAGCCATTTTTATTGTAATAAGTTCTCTTTTGAGACAACGCTGTAATAAGTGTGTGATTGCCACTCTGCTATAAATCCTTCGATGTACTGTGTGGTGGCAGCATTACTGATCCAGGGATGACACTTGATCCATTCGGGTCGGGTCGCCACACATATTGGATAACATTTAATTTCTTATCAACTCTTTGTCCTAGAACAACCCCTACAGCATAATCACTAGCATCATACATAATTTCAAAGGGTAAATTCTAATCAGGAGGCTGAATAATAGGTGCAGAAATCAAAGCTTTCTTAAGTATTTGAAATGCTTCTACACAATCATCATCAAAGACAAAAGGAACATCTTTTTGTAAGAGATTAGTCAGAGGCCTGGATTTTTTTGAGAAGTCTTTAATGAACCTCCTATTAAATTGGCATTACCAAGGAAACTTCTTATACCTTTAATGTCCTTTGGACACGGCATCATTTCAATAGCATCAACTGTAGCTTTATCAGCTTCAATACCTCTTTTAGAAATTTTATGTCACAAGACAATGCCTTCATTAACCATAAAGTAGCACTTCTCCCAATTCAAGACAAGATTACTTTCTTCACATCTCTGCAAAACTCGATCAAGGTTGCTTAAGCAATCATCAAAAGAAGTTCCATGTACAGAAAAATCATCCATGAAAACCTCAACAATCTTTTCACAAAAGTCAGAGAATATAGCAGTCATACATCTTTGAAAGGTAGCAGGTGCATTACATAAACCAAAATGCACACATCTATAAGCAAAGGTACCGAAAGGACAAGTAAATGTGGCCTTTTCTTGATCCTCTTTTCACACAGGTATTTGAGAGAAACCAGAATAACCATCTAGAAAGCAAAAATGTGTATGTTTAGAAAATCTTTCTAGCATTTGATCAATAAAAGGTAAAGGGTAATGATCCTTTTTAGTAGCTTTATTTAATTTGCGGAAATCAATTACCATTCTATAACCTGTAACAATTCTTTGTGGGATCAATTCATCTTTATCATTAGGAACAACAGTAATACCTCCCTTCTTAGGGACACAATGGACAGGACTTACCCACTGACTATCAGCAATGGGATAAAATATACCTTCCTCCAGAAGCTTTAGTATTTCTTTTCTTACCACTTCTTTCATCTTAGGATTTAACCGTTGTTGGTGATCAACAACCGGTTTAGCGTCTTTTTCCAATTTTATTTTGTGTTGGCATAGAGTGGGACTAATGCCCTTAAGATCATCAAGAGTATATCCAATAGCAGCACGGTGCTTCTTCAGAGTTTTCAAAAATTTCTCTTCTTCTTGCTCTGAAAGGTTAGCACTAATAATAACAGGATATATCTTCTTTTCATCAAGATAAGCATATTTAAGAGTATCAGGCAATGGTTTAAGATCAAACACGGTATCACCCTTGGGTGGAGGAGGATCCCCTAGAATTTTGACAGGAAAGTTGTGTTTCAAAATATGTCCCTGTTTAAAGAATACTTCATCTATTTCCCTTCTTTCATTCATAAACATATCATTTTCATGGTCTAGCAAATATTGTTCTAAAGGATCATTAGGAGGCACGACAATAGAAGCAAGACCAATAATTTCATCTTTAGTAGGCAATTCTTTATCATGGGGTTGTCTACGAAATTTAGCAAAATTAAAAACATGAGACATATCCCCTAATCCAACAGAAAAATATCCTTTTTGCAGTCTATCTTAGCATTAATAGTATTCAAGAAGGGTCTACCAAATATAATGGGACAAAAGTCATCTTGTGGGGAACCAAGAACAAGAAAATCAGGAGGATATTTAACTTTCCCACACAAGACTTCAACATCTCTAACAATCCCAACCGGTGAAATAGTATCTCTATTGGCAAGCTTAATTGTAACACCAATACCTTTTAACTCAGTAGGTGCAATATCATGCATAATTTCTTCATATAAAGAATGAGGTATTGCACTCGCACTAGCACCCATACCACATAAGCCATGATAGCAATGCTCTCCTATTTTAACAGAAATAACAGGCATGCTTACAACATGTCTATGTTTATTTTTAGTATCGGGTCTAGCAATTCTAGCAACTTCATCACAAAAGTAAATACCATGCCCGTCAATATTATCGACCAAGAGATCCTTAACCATAGAAATACTAGGTTCAACTTTAGTTTGCTCATAGGGTGTAGGTGTTCTAGTATTACTCTTACGAACCATAGTTGAAGCTTTAGCATGATCCTTTATTCTAGCAGGGAAAGGTGGTTTCTCAATATAAGCGGTAGGAACAATAGGATCAACATTATAAGTGATAGTCTTTTCTTCAACTTTAATAGGTTCAACTACTTTTACTTCAATGGGAGGATGATATTTAAGCCACCTCTCCTTAGGGAGATCAACATGTGTAGCAAAGGATTCACAAAAAGAAGCTACTATCTCAGAGTCAAGTCCATATTTAGTGCTAAATTCATGAAACGCATCGCTATCCATAAAAGATTTAACACAATCAAACTTAGGTGTTATACCTGACTCCTTACCTTCATCGATTTCCCAATCTTCAGAGTTGCATCTAATTCTTTCCAATAAATCTCATTTGAATTGAATAGTCTTCATCAGAAAAGATCCAGTACAAGAAGTATCGAGCATGCAGCGATAATTGAGAGAAAGCCGAGCATAATTTTTTTGAATAATAATTTCTCTTGAGAGATCATGATTGGGGCATGAATATAACATTGACTTAAGCCTCCCCCAAGCTTGAGCTATGCTTTATCCTTTGCGAGGCCAAAAATTATATACATAATTACGATCACGATGAACCAGATGCATAGGATAAAACTTATGATGAAATTCCAATTTCAATCGTTTGTAGTTCCATGATCCAATATCATCACATAGCCTAAACCATGTCAATGCCTTTCCCTTCAAAGATAAAGGGAAGACCTTCTTCTTTATAACATCATCGGGCATACCTGCAAGCTTAAATAATCCACAAACTTCATCCACATAGATTAGGTGCAAATCGGGATGCAATGTTCCATCTCCTGTAAAAGGATTAGCCAGCAGTTTCTCTATCATTCCCGAAGGAATTTCAAAGTAAACATTTTCAGTAGGTTCAGTAGGTTGAGGAGCAACTCTTTGCTCTACTGGTCGGGGTGAAGATACCCCAAACAAGCCCCTCAAAGGATTACTTTCCATAGTAACAAGTGACAGTAAATTTCAGCACACTATATAAATTTTTCCTTACCAAATTCCACCTACCAAAGGCGCTTCACTCCCCGGCAAGGGCGCCAGAAAAGAGTCTTGATGACCCACAAGTATAGGGGATCTATCATAGTCCTTTCGATAAGTAAGAGTGTTGAAGCCAACAAGGAGCAGAAGGAAATGATAAGCAGTTTTCAGTAAGGTATTCTCTGCAAGCACTGAAATTATCGGTAACAGGTAGTTTCGTGATCAGGTGATTTGTAACGGGTAGCAAGTAATAAAAGTAAATAAGGTGCAGAAAGATGGCCCAATCCTTTTTGTAGCAAAGGACAAGCCTGGACAAACTCTTATATAAAGGAAAGCGCTCCCGAGGACACATGGGAATTATCATCAAGCTAGTTTTCATCACGCTCATATGATTCGCGTTCGGTACTTTGATAATTTGATATGTGGGTGGACTGGTGCTTGGGTACCGACCTTCCTTGGACAAGCATCCCACTTATGATTAACCCCTCTTGCAAGCATTCGCAACTACAAAAGAAGTATTAAGGTAAACCTAACCATAGTATGAAACATATGGATCCAAATCAGCCCCTTACGAAGCAACGCATGAACTAGGGTTTAAGCTTCTATCACTCTAGCAACCCATCATCTACTTATTACTTCCCAATGCCTTCCCCTAGGCCCAAATAATGGTGAAGTGTCATGTAGTCGACGTTCACATGACACCGCTAGAGGAGAGACAACATACATCTCATCAAAATATCAAATGAATACCAAATTCACATGACTACTTATAGCAAGAATTCTCCCATGTCCTCAGGAACAAACGTAACTACTCACAAATCATATTCATGTTCATAATCAGAGGGGCATTAATATGCATAAAGGATCTGAACATATAATCTTCCACCGAATAAACCAACTAGCATCAACTACAAGGAGTAATCAACACTACTAGCACCCCACAGGTACCAATCTGAGATTTTGGGACAAAGATTGGATACAAGAGATGAACTAGGGTTTGAGATGAGATGGTGCTGGTGAAGATGTTGATGGAGATTGACCCCCTCCGATGAGAGGATCGACGGTGATGACGATGGTGATGATTTCCCCCTCTCGGAGGGATGTTTCCCCGGCAGAACAGCTCCGTTGGAGCCCTAGATTGGTTCCGCCAAGGTTCCGCCTCATGGCAGCAAAGTTTCGTCCCGAAAGCTTGCTTATGATTTTTTCCAGGGCGAAAGACTTCATATAGCCAAAGATGGGCACCGAAGGCCTGCCAGGGGGCCCATGAGACAGGGGCCGCGCCCAGGGGGGTAGGACGCGCCCCCACCCTCGTGGATGGTGGGTGACCCCCCTCTGGTGCTTCCTTCGCCCAATATTTTTTATAGATTCTAAAAATGACCCCCGTGGAGTTTCAGGATTTTTGGAGTTGTGCAGAATAGGTCTCTAATATTTGCTCCTTTTCCAGCCCAGAATTCTAGCTGCCGGCATTCTCCCTCTTCGTGTAAACGTTGTAAAATAAGTGAGAATAGGCATAAGTATTGTGACATAATGTGTAATAATAGCCCACAATGCAATAAATATCGATATAAAAGCATGATGCAAAATGGATGTATCAAGAAACTTTGCGCGCGGTGCCACCAGACCATTCACTTTGAACGATTGTGTGCATCGCAAACGATTCTTCTGCTTTACGCGCATGTGATGAGTTTGATAATTCAAATTTTGGTGGAAATTTCCCCGGGTACGTCATTGCATAATTTAACATCGTTTGCTAATTTGGGAACATAAAAGAGCGTACAGCAGACAGACCACACTTACTGAATCGAGCAATTTTAGTAATTAAATGGAGCCAGTTGACCTAAACATTGCTTTTAAAAAAGACCAGTATTAAAAACAAAGCCTAAGTACGCATGATTTTAACAAATCCGCCACCGCGCTGGCCTATGCATCACAAGTGTGAGATGAGACGTCAATGACTTGTCCTGGCGACATGCCGCTATTGGTGGACTCCGCGTCCCCCGTGCTGAAGTCCACCGCATCCTCATCCTCGTCATCGGCGCCGCCCTCAAGGTTGTAGTACTCGTAGTAGTGTTTGCACCAGATCTCGTGTTGGTACTCCACCATTGATTCCTCGATGGACAAACTCTTCTCTACCTCGACCTCGGCCACGCGCAACTCCTTCTCCCGGCGCTCCTCGATCTCCGCCGCCTCCTGCATCTCTGGCTCCCGCTCGGCGACCTCATGAGGAAGTAGGTGATCCATGGCCACCACAGCCTTTTCAGACGTGGGTTGCATGCTGGAGTCCGAGATGCTCTGGAATATCTTGGCGTGTGCATCCTCGATCTTGGCGTGGATGGCCTCGACCCGGGACAGGGTGACATCGGCGGCACGGACGGCAGCTTGAGCGCTCTCGGCGTTTGCAGCCGCCGTTGCAGCAGCCCTATCGGCGTTTGCAGCCGCCGTCTCGGCTACTGCAGCTGCCCTATCGGCTGCCGCAGATGCCCTCTCGGTGGAAGCGGCCACACTCAATGCGGATGTGGAGGCACTCTTAGCGTAGGCGGCGACACTCTCGGCCTAGGTGGCGGCGCTCGGGGGGGGGGGGGGGGGGGGGGGGGGACGCGGCCATCGTACGTGCATTCACGAAGCGTTTCCACGATGTCATCTTTGCAAGAAGGGGGTGCGGGAATGGGGATCAGGATTCATGGATTCGGGGGTTGCCAGCACTGGAGCAGACGAGCCGGTGAAGCTTAAGGAGGGAGACTTAAATAGACCCAGATATTTTCATCGCAAACGGTTCCTAGAAAACAACTCTGTGTGATGTTGTAGATATTTTTTATTAGCTGTGAAAGACGAATTTGGAGTAAAGTGGCAGCGGATGGTGTTCTAAATGAATGAGAAATTGTGTAGTACTAATACAACTATCATGTCAAAATTTGGAAAATTTCAGGGGTCATTTGACCTTTTAAGACATTTAAGGGATTTTCTAGCCATTTAATGACCATAATTGAAATTTGAACTACATGTACATGGAACAGCTAACTATAACGGTTTGAAAACTCATATTTCGTGTACTTGCGTGCGATTTAATTCCATGTGCAGTAAACTGGAAGGAATTTTCAAACATATTGGTCTAACGGCTATGACACAATTAAGCATTGAGTGGCATGGCATTTTAATTCCAAAAAAAATCAGAAACACATGAAACCTTTGTTGATGTAATGTCATGCCACCAAGATGATGTAGTAAAAAAATTGGCATGTTTGACGAAAGTTTGGACACACTGTCGGTGTCAAAACCGGCGGATCTCGGGTAGGGGTCCCGAACTATGCGTCTAGGATCGATGGTAATAGGAGACATGGGACACAATGTTTACCCAGGTTCGGGCCCTCTCTATGGAGGTAATACCGTACGTCCTTCTTGATTGATATTGGTGAATATGGGTGTTACAGGAGTTGATCTACCACGAGATCGTGATGGCTAAACCCTAGAAGCCTAGCCTGTATGACTATGGTAATGAATGTGTCCTTTCCGAACTATCCCCTCCGGTTTATATAGACACCGAGGGGATCTAGGGTTTACATAGAGTCGGTTACATAAGAAGGAATCTTCAAAGTCGGTCGCCAAGCTTGCCTTCCACGCCAAGGAGAGTCCAATACGGACACATGTACGGTCTTCGGTCTTCATGTCTTCACAGCCCATCAGTCCGGCCCATGGATAACAGGCCAGACGCCCGAGGACCCCTTAGTCCAGGACGCCCTCAGTAGCCCCTGAACCTAGCTTCAATAATGGGGAGTTGGGCGCGCAGATTGTCTTCGGCATTGCAAGGCGGGTTCCCTTTTATCCGAACTTCAAGATAGTCTTCGGATTCGATGATTGTATTCGGACCTGTCACACACACGATACATAACCGTAGAGAGAATATATATTTTTACACGAGTCTAATCCGCTGACAGCTTTTACAATATGACATCACGTCTGTCCGGTCATAATTTTGGACCGTTTTTCATGTGCCGCTCCATGTTTCGAGACGCGTTTGCCATTGGCACGTCTTGTCGAAGCAGAGATCGTGCCCCCTTATTATGGGATTCTCATAAATACGGGTGTGGGTAACCCAACCGTGCCGTTTATATAGCCCTTGGGAATAGGCAAATCATAAGGCGAGTGAGGAGGTGTTCAATATTCGTTGCCTTTACAAGGGGATAAGGATTCCCTCTTCCTCTCTCACGCCCTCTCTCTGTCTTTCCAATATTGAGCTACGACGCCCAATTTCTCATCTCCTTCCCACCCAAGGAACCATGTCCGGATCCAGAGGTCAGGGGAAGTGGATGGTTTCCTCCGTCAAGGAGGAGAACATTACGGAGCTTCGGGCGGCCGGATACTTGGCGAAGGAGATCACTCATCACCTGCCGGCTGAGGGACAAGTCGTCCCCATGTCGAAGCCCACCGAGAGGGTGGTGTTCCTCCCCCATTTCTTCCGCGAGCTAGGGTTTCCACTCCACCCTTTCGTCCGCGGGCTGATGTACTATTACGGGATAGATTTCCATGATATGTCCCGAATTCCTTCCTCAACATCTCGCTGTTTATCGGCGTGTGTGAGGCCTTCCTCCGCATCCAACCCCACTTCGGGCTGTGGCTCAAAGTCTTCAACGTGAAGCCGAAGGTGGTGGATAGCCATCACACAGAGTGAGGAGGAGCTATGGTGAGCAAGCTGTCCAACATATCCTGGCCCAAAGGCACTTTTGTGGACACAGGAAGGAGTGGCAGAAGCAGTGGTTCTACATCACAGAACCTCGCGGCACCACCTCAGCCGCAGCTGCAGAATTCTGCTCCGGCGCCCCCACGCGACTCACCTCCTGGGTCGAGAAGAGTCTAGACAAGGGTTCCCTTGACGAGGTGATAGCGCCGCAGACGAGCGTTCAGAGCATGTCAACCAAGAAAGTCAAGCTCGTTGATGTGATCCAGGTGATGCTGGTTCGCCGGATCCTTCCATGCCAGTGCCGAAGCCGTCCTCTGTGGGGGTTCAACCCAAAGAAGGACCAAACCCTGGTGAGGCTCTTTGAGACTACTCACGAAGGCGCATGGAATTTGCTCTTTAAGGGCAACGAGAAGCCACTGGCCACGGATTCAGACTATGGTCACGATTGTAAACACCTTGCCAGTGAGGTATGCTATTTTTCGATGTATCCCCAACTTAATCATTTCAAGGATGATGTCTGAGCTTATTATTGCATTTCTAGGACTGGATGGGGAGGGCGAAGCGGATCCAGTGTCTGGCTCCGCTACCTGAAGAACCGGTCATCCCGCGTCTAGCAAAGATGCTGGTGCCGGCGCCTTATAAGGCGCCGGAGAAGAAGGCCAAGGGGGCCAAGGGTGGCCCCCGTCGCAAGGGCACTTCGGACGTGACATCCGAAGACGATGAAGCCCATTCCTCTATCCCTGAGGACAACGGCGAGGAAGAGGAGGAGGAGGAGGGAAACAACCCTCCCCCTGAGGAGAGGAAGAAGAGGGCAGCTTCATCGCATCCGGAGGCGGACACGCCCAAGAAGGGGAAGAGCGTCCCAGTGGTCAACATCGCGTGGGACGTTGATAGCAGTCCGGAGAGACGCCCCCACGCTAAGCCCACGCCGCATCGTAAGTGACACGGCTCTCTCATGCGCACATCCGGCCCTTTCTCTTTATTATTATGACATAGTTAATTGTGCTATTGTAGTCCGGCCCGCGACCTTACCCAGCGATCCTCATCTAGAGGTTCGTTGGCTCTGTCGGAGATGACGAGCATGTCGCCACCGCCTGCTTATTCCCTCGAGGCCAGGTACGACACGGAGGTGTTATCCTGAAGGACCGTCCGAAGCGGGGAGGAGCCCAGGACGCTGTCCGGGAGGCGCCACAGGGCGAGACCTCCACTGCCGGACACATGGGGGAGCCGATCCCCATGGAGATTGGCATAGAGGGCCGTATCCTATTCGTCCCTCAGCCGAATACAATTCCGGAGGCCCATATGGCTCCGGAGTCAGGCGAGCGGCCCCCTTTAAAGGAGGGGGATGCGCCGCTTCCACCGGTGGCCCTTGTCCATCCAGGGGCGCCGGATAACCTGATGGAGGCGCTTCGAAGCGCCTCTGTCGTGGACGAGCACCGTGTCCTTATGGGTGCGGTGATTGAGAAGATTCAGTCTGCCAAGAGTGGACTGAATGAAGCCTACAGCAGCCTGTTGACAGGTTTCGAGGTAAGAAAGAGAAAAACCCCATGTAGCCAGTAGCCCCTGAGACACTGTCCGGTGTTCGGCAAGAAGAACCGGACAGAGGATCAATTCTTTTGTTGTAGGAGACTAACGTAATATGTATGAATAAGCAGGCATCGCTGTTGGCCGCGACCTCCCATGCTGCCGAAGTCTCTGAGCTGAGGCAGAGGCTGGAGCGGACCGCGAACGAGCTCGGCGAGGTTAAGGTTCGGCTCCAGGAGAAGCAAGGTGAGTGACGACTTGTTGTGTCGTAATATGTGCAGGAGCCGCGACCGAGGTCGAGACCCTGAAGAAGGCCCCGGGCGAGGCCGAGGAGAAGGTTGTCCAGCAGCAAGCCTCCCGTAAGAAGTCCAAGGCCCGGGTCAAATAAATCCAGCACGAGCTCTAGGATGCGGTCAAGAAATGCGAAGCCTTGGAGCATGATGCGTCGGTTCAAGGGACCGAACTCGCCAAGGTTCGTCAGAGCATGGAGACCGCACAGAATGAGGCCCAGGCTTCCCTCCAGGAGATCCAGGAGGCCAAGAAGATCACGACGGGTAAGGCATTTAAGATGCAAAGCAAATATGCGGAGAAGCAGTACCTTTTACTAACCTGGGTTCGGAGTTCCCTAGGAGAATTTGTGGATTTACCATGCAATGTATCAGACGCCGCGGAGTTCTATTGAGCAGAAGGAGGGGGTTCTACGAAGAAGCTATTCTGGTCACAGTATGCGGCGCTAGAGCATCCCGTGTCCTTCACCGATCAGCTGAAACAGCTGGTGGAGCTGCATAGGGTGGCCGAACTAGCCATGAAGGATTTCATAATTCGGCTATGGCCAGCCGAAGCTATGCCAAGCAGCTACTTCAGACTCGTGAGGCGAATGGTGAGCGCCTGTCCTCGGCTGGACGTTGTCAAGTGCTCGACCTGCATTGAAGGTGCGCGCATGGCCTTTGCCCGGTGCAAGATATGGTGGGTGAAGATGGACGCCGTCGAGGTGACCAGAGGGCCACCGGAGGGCAAGGAACACCGCACACCCGAACGGTATTTTGCGGATGTTTTGGAGGATTCTCGCCTTGCGGCAGCACAATGTTCGCAGGATATTGTATTTGAATAAATGTATTCATGTTACCTTTGCCTTGTATTATGGGAACAAAGCCTGTTTTGTAATGTAATATTGTTTTGCTTTGAATTATTTCCTCCTATGCGGCCGTTTTGTATGTAATCTGAGGGTTGGCCAGTCGTCGGCTTCTTCCCTCGCGTAGGTAGTACGAAGGTGTTCGGGATGGAATCTAAACAATCTTGATCCAATTGTATGGTCCTTGAAGGAGTTGTTTAGCACAACGAACAAGGCAATCAGACTGTACGGCTTAAACGCGCTCACTTAAACATAGGAGTTTTATAATAAAGTGTAGGCGCAGCCCCTGGTTCGAACCAGGGGGCTGTTAGCATCTGATCGAGAAGTGACGATCTTTCGTATAATGCGGATAAAATCTCCAACGATTTGTCACCCTCGAACAGCTGACTAGCTCTCGCCGTATCATGATAGTCAGTTTTTGGCTTTCTCTACTAAGGTGCTCATCTGATCAAGGCCAGGGCACAATCGCAGTAGTTCTCCCATTACTACCCTAGCCGATTTAGTGGAACGTAGGGTAGCAAGCACAGGAGCCGGGCAACCCAACTATTGACCAAAGACATGATTCGGAGCCAATGCATATAATGCTAAATTCGGGGTGCCAAACTTATCTTTAGGGATGTTCGGACTTTGTCGCCGTATTGTGGGGCGATGGGGGGCCCCTGGCAAATATGAAACGCACCAGGGTGTATGACTGCTAGGAAATAAGGAATATAAAGGAAAACAGAGATAGGATCTGGAGCCCATGAACTTGGATCATAAACTGTTTCCATTATAGTTGGGTTTATGCGTCCAAGCACATTGGTACATGATAATGCAATAAGCAACCGACTATTTGACATGCCATACCCGAAGGCGGATTGCTCGTGGGTCTTGAAAACGGTTAGCCTCTAGGGCTTTCCATGTACGCATGTGCTCCGTGTCAATCCGTTGTGTTTGTCCTTTGACGGGATCGTTAATCAGGCCGTCGAAGGAGGCCCCCATAGGAGAAACCTGAAACAAGGGAAAAAGAGATAGTAAAGTTATATGTGTGTCCGGGATCAGTCTGGCCGAACCGTGGATCCCGTGATAGGTGCCTCCGTCGATGCCCATGGAATTTTGAGTGTGTAGTTATGGACACGTGGTATGAATACCACTACCTCGTCGGGATTAGGACGGAGGCCGAATTGCTAATCGTGCTCTTGACGAGCCGCGCTGTCCTGTTGCAGTGTGGTCCGGACCCTCTTAATGATGTCCAGGGGCTCGGCAGCCAGACTATGCTGCTGCTTGAGAAGGCCGTTTTGTACCTCTGCTGCTAGGGCGGTGGTGTGCTCCTCTATCCGGAGGGAGCGTTCTGTGTTTCCGTTGACTGTTATGACGCCGCGCGGACCGGGCATTTCTACCTCTTGAGCACTTGCGTTGGTTTTCCCTTGAAGAGGAAAGGGTGATGTAGCAAAGTAGCGTAAGTATTTCCCTCAGTTTTTGAAAACCAAGGAATCAATCCAGTAGGAGGCCACACACGAGTCCCTCGCACCTACACAAACAAATAAACCCTCGCAACCAACGCGATAAGGGGTTGTCAATCCCTACACGTCACTTACGAGAGTGAGATCTGATAGGTATGATAAGATAATATTTTTGGTATTTTATGATAAATATGCAAACTAAAATAAAAGGCAATGAAAATAACTAAGTATTGGAAGATTAATATGATGAAAAATAGACCCGGGGCCATAGGTTTCACTAGTGGCTTCTCTCAAGGGCATAAGTATTTACGGTGGGTGAACAAATTACTGTTGAGCAATTGACAGAATTGATCATAGTTATGAGAATATCTAGGTATGATCATGTATATAGGCATCACGTCCGAGACAAGTAGACCGACTCCTTCCTGCATCTACTACTATTACTCCACACATCGACCGCTATCCAGCATGCATCTAGAGTATTAAGTTCATAAGAACAGAGTAACACTTTAAGCAAGATGACATGATGTAGAAGAATAAACTCATGCAATATGATATAAACCCCATCTTGTTATCCTCGATGGCAACAATACAATATGTGCCTTGCTGCCCCTACTGTCACTGGGAAAGGACACCGCAAGATTGAACCCAAAGCTAAGCACTTCTCCCATTGCAAGAAAGATCAATCTAGTAGGCCAAACCAAACTGATAATTCTAAAGAGACTTGCAAAGATAACCAATCATACATAAAAGAATTTAGAGAAGATTCAAATATTGTTCATAGATAAACTTGATCATAAACTCACAATTCATCGGTCTCAACAAACACACCGCAAAAGAAGATTACATTGAATAGATCTCCACAAGAGAGGGGGAGAACTTTGTATTGAGATCCAAAAAGAGAGAACAAGCCATCTAGCTAATAACTATGGACCCGTAGGTCTAAGGTAAACTACTCACACTTCATTGGAAGGGCTATGGTGTTGATGTAGAAGCCCTCTGTGATTGATGCCCCCTCCGGCGGAGCTCCAGAACAGGCCCCAAGATGGGATGTCGTGGATATAGAAAGTTACAGCGGTGGAATTAGGATTTTGGCTCCATATCTTGTAGTTTGGGGGTACGTAGGTATATATAGGAGGAAGGAGTACGTCGATGGAGCAACAGGGGGGCCATGAGGGTGGAGGGCGCGCCCAGGGGGTAGGCGCGTCCCCATACCTCGTGGCCTCCTGGTTGATGTCTTGGCGTAGGGTCCAAGTCCTCTGGATCACGTTCGTTCTGAAAATCACGTTCCCGAAGGTTTCATTTCGTTTGGACTCCGTTTGATATTCTTTTTTTGCGAAACTCTGAAATAGGCAAAAAACATCAATTCTGGGCTGGGCCTCCGGTTAATAGGTTAGTCCCAAAAATAATATAAAAGTGTATGACAAAGCCCAATAATGTCCAAAACAGAATATAATATAGCATGGAACAATAAAAAATTATAGATACGTTGGAGACGTATCAAGCATCCCCAAGCTTAATTCCTCCTCATCCTCGAGTAGGTAAATGATAAAAACAGATTTTTTTTGATCTGGAATGCTACTTGGCATAGTTTCAATGTAATTCTTCTTAATTGTGGTATGAATATTCAGATCCGAAAGATTCAAGATAAAAGTTCAATATTGACATAAAAACAATAATACTTCAAGCATACTAACTAAGCAATTATGTCCTCTCAAAATAACATGGCCAAAGAAAGTTCATCCCTACAAAATCATACAGTTTAGTCATGCTCCATTTTCGTCACACAAGAATGCTCTCATCATGCACAACCCCGATGACAAGCCAAGCAATTGTTTCATACTTTAGTAATCTCAAACTTTTTCAACCTTCACGCAATACATGAGCGTGAGCCATGGATATAGCACTATGGGTGGAATAGAATATAATGATGGGGGTTATGTGGAGAAGACAAAAAAGGAAGAAAGTCTCACATCAACGAGGCTAATCAATGGGCTATGGAGATGCCCATCAATTGATGTTAATGCAAGGAGTATGGATTGCCATGCAACGGATGCACTAGAGCTATAAATATGTGAAAGCTCAACAAAAGAAACTAAGTGGGTGTGCATCCAACTTGCTTGCTCATGAAGACCTAGGGCATTTGAGGAAGCCCATTGTTGGAAAATACAAGCCAAGTAATATAATTAAAAGTTCCCACTAGTATATGAAAGTGAAAAAAACAAAAGACTCTCTATCATGAATATTATGGTGCTACTTTGAAGCACAAGTGTGGTAAAAAGGATAGTAACATTGTTTTCTCTCTTTTTCTCTCAGTTTTTGGGCCTTCTCTTTTTTATGGCCTTTCTCTCTCTTTTTTCCTCACTTGGGACAATGCTCTAGAAAATGATGACCATCACAGTTCTATTTATTTACAACTCAATGATTACAACTCGATACTAGAACAAAGTATGACTCTATATGAATGCCTCCGGCGGTGTACCGGGATAAGCAATGAACCAAGAGTGACATGTATGAAAGGATTATGAATGGTGGCTTTTCCACAAATACTATGTCAACTACATGATCATGCAAATCAATATGGCAATGATGAACGTGTCATGATAAACGGAACGGTGGAAAGTTGCATGGCAATATATCTCGGAATGGCTACGGGAATGCCATAATAGGTAGGTATGGTGGCTGTTTTGAGGAAGATATAAGGAGGTTTATGTGTGAAAGAGCTTATCATATCACGAGGTTTGGATGCACCGGCGAAGTTTGCACCAACTCTCAATGTGAGAAAGGGCAATGCACGGTATCGAAGAGGCTAGCAATGATGGAAAGGTGAGAGTGCGTATAACCCATGGACTCGACATTAGTCATAAAGAACTCACATACTTATTGCAAAAATCTACAAGTCATCAAAAACCAAGCACTACGCGCATGCTCCTAGGGGGATAGATGGGTAGGAAAAGACCATCGCTCGTCCCCGACCGCCACTCATAAGGAAGACAATTAAAGAACACCTCATGTTTCAAATTTGTTACATAATGTTTACCATACGTGCATGCTACGGGACTTGCAAACTTCAACACAAGTATTTTTAAATTCACAACTACTCAACTAGCACAACTTTGATATCACTACCTCCATGTCTCAAAACAATCATCAAGCATCAAACTTCTCTTAGTATTCAACACACTCATAAGGAAGTTTTTACTAGTCCTGAATACATAGCATATTAGGATTATTTAAGTAAATTACCATGCTATTTAAGATTCTCAAAATAATCTAAGTGAAGCATGAGAAAATAATAGTTTCTATAAAACAAAACCACCACCGTTCTCTAAAAGATATAAGTGAAGTACTAGAGCAAAAACCATATAACTCAAAAGATATAAGTGAAGCACATAGAGTATTATAATAATTTCCGAATCATGTGTGTTTCTCTAAAAAGGTGTGCACAACAAGGATGATTGTGGTAAACTAAAAAGAAAAGACTCAAATCATACAAGACGCTCCAAGCAAAACACATATCATGTGGTGAATAAAAATATAGCTCCAAGTAAAGTTACCGATGGAAGTAGACGAAAGAGGGGCTGCCTTTCGGGGCATCCCCAAGCTTTGGCTTTTAGGTGTCCTTAGATTATCTTGGGGTTACATGGGAATCCCCAAGCTTAGGCTCTTGCCACTCCTTGTTCCATAATCCATCAAATCTTTACCCAAAACTTGAAAACTTCACAACACAAAACTTAAAGTAGAAAATCTCGTGAGCTCCGTTAGCGAAAGAAAACAAAACACCACTTAAAGGTATTGTAATGAACTCATTATTTATTTATATTGGTGTTAAACCTACTGTATTGCAACTTATCTATGGTTTATAAACTATTTTACTACCATAGATTCATCAAAATAAGCAAACAACACACGAAAAACAGAATCTGTCAAAAACAGAACAGTCTGTAGTAATCTGTAGCTAGCGCAAGATATGGAACCCCAAAAATTCTAAAATAAATTCCTGGACGTGAGGAATTTATCTATTAATCATCTGCAAAAATAATTAACTAAATATCACTTTACAAATAAAAATGGCAGCAATTCTCGTGAGCGCTAAAGTTTCTGTTTTCTACAGCAAGATTAAAAAGACTTTCCCCAAGTCTTCCCAACGGTTCTACTTGGCACAAACACTAATTAAACACAAAAAACACAACCAGGACAGAGGCTAGATAAATTATTTATTACTAAACATGATCAAAAAGCAAGGAATAGAAATAAAATTGGGTTGCCTCCCAACAAGAGCTATCGTTTAACGCCCCTAGCTAGGCATAAAAGAAAGGATAGATCTAGGTATTGCCATCTTTGGTAGGCAATCCATAAGTGGCTCTCACAATAGATTCATAAGTTAATTTAATTTTCTTTCTAGGGAAGTGTTCCATGCCTTTCCTTAACGGAAATTGGAATCTAATATTCCCTTCCTTCATATTAATAATTGCACCAATCGTTCTAAGGAAAGGTCTACCAATAATAATTGGACATGAAGGATTGCTATCTATCTCAAGAACAATAAAATCTACGGGCACATAATACCTATTTGCAACAATAAGAACATCATTAATTGTTCCCATAGGTTTCTTAATAGTGGAATCCGCAAGGTGCAAGTTTAAAGAGTAATCATCAAAATCACGGAAACCTAGCAAATCACACAAAGTCTTTGGAATCGTAGAAACACTAGCACCCAAATCACACAAAGCATAACATTCATGATCTTTAATTTTAATTTTAATAGTAGGTTCCCACTCATCATAAATTTTTCTAGGGATAGAAACTTCCAACTCAAGTTTTTCTTCATAAGATTGCATCAAAGCATCAACGATATGTTTAGTGGAAGTTTTATTTTGACTATAAGCATGAGGAGAATTTAGCATGGATTGCAAAAAGGAAATACAATCTATCAAAGAGAAATTATCATAATTAAATTCCTTGAAATCCAAAATAGTGGGTTCAGTAATATTTAAAGTTTTGACTTCTTCAATCCCACTTTTAACAATTTTAGCATAAAGATCTAAAGACTCTGAATTTTTGGAACACCTTCTAGGTAGAGGTGGATCATATTCAGTCCCATCATTATCAAGATTCATATTTCAAAACAAAGATTCAATAGGGGACACATCAATAACTTTTAGATCTTCATCTTTATTATCATGGAAACTAGAAGAACACGCTTTTATAAAGCAATCTTTCTTAGCACACATCCTAGCGGTTCTTTCTTTGCACTCATCAATGCAAATTCTCATGGCTTTGAGAGACTCATTTATATCATGCTTAGGTGGAATATATCTAAGTTTCAAAAAATCAACATCAAGAGAAATTCGATCGACGTTCCTAGCCAACTCATCAATCTTAAGCAATTTTTCTTCAATCAAAGCATTGAAATTCTTTTGGGAAGTAATAAATTCTTTAATATTAGATTCAAAATCAGAGGGTATCTTATTAGAATTTCCATAAGAATTGTTCTAGGAATTACCATAATTATTAGAGGAATTACTAGGATACGGCCTAGGAATAAAGTTTCCTCTATACGCGTTGTTACCAAAATTATTCCTACCAACAAAATTCACATCCATAGATTCATAATTATTCTCAATCAAAGTTGACAAAGGCATATCATTAGGATCAGAATAAACACTTTTATTAGCAAATAATTTCATAAGTTCATCCATCTTTCCACTCAAAACATTAATTTCTTCTATCGCATGCACTTTTTTATTAGTAGATCTTTCAGTGTGACATTGAGAATAATTAACCATACTATTAGCTAGGAGTTTAGTAGCTTCTCCTAAAGTGATTTCCATAAAAGTGCCTCCCGCGGCTGAATCTAAAAGATTTCGAGAAGCAAAATTCAATCCGGCATAATTTTTTTGTATAATCATCCACAAATTCAAACCATGCGTAGGGCAATTACGTATCGTTAATTTCATCCTCTCCCAAGCTTGTGCAACATGTTGATGATCATGTTGCTTAAAATTCATAATATCGTTTCTAAGAGAGGTGATCTTAGCGGGAGGAAAATACTTAGAGATAAAAGCATCTTTGCACCTATTCCAAGAATCAATACTATTTTTAGGCAAAGACGAAAACCAAGCTTTAGCACGATCTCTAAACGAAAAAGGAAATAGCTTCAATTTAACAATATCATTATCGAGATCTTTCTTATTTTGCATATCACACAAATCAACGAAGCTATTTAGATGGGCAGCAGCATCTTCACTAGGAAGGCCGGCGAATTGATCTTTCATGACAAGATTCAACAAAGTAGCATTGATTTCACAAGATTCAGTATTGGTAAGAGGAGTAATCGGAGTGCTAAGGAAATCATTGTTGTTGGTATTGGTAAAGTCACACAATTTAGTATTATCTTGAACCATCATGACAAGCAAGCAATCCAACACACGAGCAAACAAGAGATGGACAGAAATAGGCAAATAGATAAAGAGAGGGAGGATGGAGAGAGAGGGCGAATAAAACGGGAAGGGTGAAGTGGGGGAGAGGAAAACGAGAGGCAAATGGCAAATAATGTAATGTGGGAGATAAGGATTTGTGATGGGTACTTGGTGTGTTGACTTTTGCGTAGACCTCCCCGACAACGGCGCCAGAAATCCTTCTTGCTACCTCTTAAGCACTTGCGTTGGTTTTCCCTTGAATAGGAAAGGGTGATGCAGCAAAGTAGCGCAAGAATTTCCCTCAGTTTTTGAAAACCAAGGTATCAATCCAGTAGGAGGCCACGCACGAGTCCCTTGCACCTACACAAACAAATAAATCCTCGCAACCAACGCGATAAGGGGTTGTCAATCCCTACACGGTCACTTACGAGAGTGAGATCTGATAGATATGATAAGATAATATTTTTGGTATTTTTATGATAAATATGCAAAGTAAAATAAAAGGCAATGAAAATAGCTAAGTATTGGCAGATTAATATGATGGAAAATAGACCCGGGGGCCATAGGTTTCACTAGTGGCTTCTCTCAAGAGCATAAGTATTTACGGTGGGTGAACAAATTACTGCTGAGAAATTGACAGAATTGAGCATAGTTATTAGAATATCTAGGTGTGATCATGTATATAGGCATCACGTCCGAGACAAGTAGACCGACTCCTACCTGCATCTACTACTATTACTCCACACATCGACCGCTATCTAGCATGCATCTAGAGTATTAAGTTCATAAGAACAGAGTAACGCTTTAAGCAAGATGACATGATGTAGAGGGATAAACTCATGCAATATGATATAAACCCCATCTTGTTATCCTCGATGGCACCAATACAATATGTGCCTTGCTGCCCCTACAGTCACTGGGAAAGGACACCGCAAGATTGAACCCAAAGCTAAGCACTTCTCCCATTGCAAGAAAGATCAATCTAGTAGGCCAAACCAAACTGATAATTCGAAGATACTTGCAAAGATAACCAATCATACATAAAAGAATTCAGAGAAGATTCAAATATTGTTCATAGATAAACTTGATCATAAACCCACAATTCATCGGTCTCAACAAACACACGCAAAAGAAGATTACATCGAATAGATCTCCACAAGAGAGGGGGAGAACTTTGTATTGAGATCCAAAAAGAGAGAAGAAACCATCTAGCTAATAACTATGGACCCGTAGGTCTGAGGTAAACTACTCACACTTCATCGGAAGGGCTATGGTGTTGATGTAAATGCCCTCCGTGATCGATGCCCCCTCCGGCGGAGCTCCGGAACAGGCCCCAAGATGGGATCTCGTGGATACAGAAAGTTACGACGGTGGAATTAGGGTTTTGTCTCCGCATCTGGTAGTTTGGGGGTACGTAGGTATATATAGGAGGAAGGAGTACGTCGGTGGAGTAACACAGGGCCCACGAGGGTGGAGGGTGCGCCCAGGGGGGTAGGCGTGCCCCCCTACCTCATGGCCTCCTGGTTGATGTCTTGACGTATGGTCCAAGTCCTCTGGATCATGTTTGTTCCGAAAATCACGTTGCCGAAGGTTGCATTCCGTTTGGACTCCGTTTGATATTCTTTTTCTGCGAAACTCTGAAATAGGCAAAAAACAGCGATTCTAGGCTGGGCCTCCGGTTAATAGGTTAGTCCCAAAAATAATATAAAAGTGTATAATAAAGCCCAATAATGTCCAAAATAGAATATAATATAGCATGGAACAATCAAAAATTATAGATACGTTGGAGACGTATCAGGCATCTTCAGCTTGAGATAAGCATAGTGTGGTACCTCGTTGAATCTAGCTAACGCGGTTCGTCCGAGTAATGCGTGGTAGCCACTGCGGAAGGGGACGATATCAAAGATTAACTCCTTGCTTCGGAAGTTCTCTGGGGAACCGAAGACCACCTCTAGCGTGATTGAGCCCGTGCAGCAGGCCTCAACGCCTGGTATGACTCCTTTAAAGGTAGTCTTTGTGGGTTTGATTCGTGAGGGATTAATGCCCATCTTCCGCACTGTATCCCGATAGAGCAGGTTGAGGTTGCTACCGCTGTCCATTAGGACTCGTGTTAGGTGAAATCCATCGATGATTAGGTCGAGGACCAGTGCGGCCGCCATGTCGGATACTAGCTGGGTGATCTCGACGATCGAAGGTGATTGGGAATGACAACCACGGATTGACTTTTGGGGCGACTGGCTCTACCGCGTATACGTCCCTAAGGACTCGCTTGCGCTCCCTTTTGGGGATGTGTGTAGCGTATATCATGTTCACCGTTTTGACTTCAGGGGGAAATTTCTTCTGCCCTCTGGTGTTCGGCTGCCGGGGCTCTTCGTCCTCGTCCTCACTTTGTGATCCCTTTTCTTTGTTTTCAGCATTTAACTTGCCATCCTGTTTGAAAACCCAACAGTCTCTGTTGGTGTGATTGGCTTGTTTGTCTGGGGTACCATGTATTTGGCACAAACAATCGAGTATGCGATCCAGGCTGGATGGTCCCTCGCTGTTCCTTTTGTAGGGCTTCTTTCGCTGTCCGGACTTGGAGCCGCTGAATCCGGCGTTAACGGTGGTGTCATTGGTGTTGTCGCCATTGCTTCGGCGTTTGTGTCTGTTGCGCCGGATCTTTCCGGAGCTATTCTGGGCCTCGGAGGGACCTGTCTTGCTGGCTATGTTTTTGTTACTAGCCAGCCAGCTGTCCTCTCCCGCGCAAAGGCGGGTCATGAGTGCCGTAAGGGCTGCCATGGACTTCAGGTTTTCTTGGCCGAGGTGGCGTGCTAGCCATTCGTCACAGATGTTGTGTTTAAAGGCCGCTAGGGCTTCGGCATCCAGACAGTCAACGATCTGGTTCTTTTTGGTTAGGAACCTAGTTCAGAATTTTCTGGCTGATTCTCCAGGTTGTTGAACTATGTGGCTTAAGTCATCGGCATAGGGTGGACGGACATATGTACCTTGGAAGTTGTCAAGAAAGGCCTCTTCCAGATCCTCCCAGCTGCGGATGGAATTCTCGGGCAGGCTATTCAGCCAGTGTCTAGCTGGCCCTTTGAGTTTCAGTGGGAGGTATTTTATGGTGTGGAGGTCATCTCCCTGGGCCATGTGGATGTGGATAATAAAGTCCTCAATCCATACTGTTGGGTCGGTTGTTCCGTCGTATGATTCAATATTGGCGGGTTTGAATCCCTCGGGGAATTCGTGATCTAGCACCTCATCTGTGAAGCAGAGAGGGCGTCTGGCGCCTCTATATCGGGTCGCATCACGATGCGCCTCTGATGGAGTGCGTCTGCGGTTATCGGCCCGGGTGTGACTAGGTTTGTTACGCCCGAATAGGTAGCCGTCATCCCGAGTTGGGAAGCGTCCTCGCGATCTGTAGATTGATCTCTTGTGTTCTGCTCTGCTGTCCAGCTCCTGCCGAAGGTCATATGTATGGTCCCGAGCTGTTCTGTCCCTGTTTTTGTGAGGTAGTGGGGCGGGCTATTGCTCGGCTTGAGTTCCCGCTTTATCCCGACCGCGGGGTGGTCGGTTCGCCGCACTATCTCGACCGCGTGGTGGTCGGTCCGCATTGCGTGAGGGAGGTATGGGATTTAGTGCCTCCTCATCGAACTAAGGTAGCAGTCTGCGCTTTGGGTAACTCTTGGCTGGGCTCTTGAGGCCATATTCTTCGGCTGCCAGGACATCGGTCCACCTATCAATGAGCAGGTCTTGATCGGCTTGAAGCCGATGTTGTTTCTTCTTCAGGCTTCTTGCGGTGGCTATTAGCCGGCGCTTGAAGCGCTCCTGATCGAGGGGTGCCTCAGGCACGATGAAGTCCTCATTGCCGAGGCTCTCATCATCCTCGGAGACTAGATGATAACTATCATCGTCTGGGTCATTGGGCATGGTCTGATTATCAGGGTTGTCTTGCCCGTTGTATTGTTCCTCATGTTCGGATTTAGCCCCGACAGGGTCTTCGTTGTTTTCGGTGACGCCCGGAGTACTATTCTCTCTGGTGCCAGTATTTCTGTCATTTGAGCGACGAGGCTTAGAGCGGCATTTAGGGCGCCGACGCTTGGACTGTATCTCAGAAGGTTTATTCCCAACTGGATCTCCTTTGTCATCGTCGCTAGCCTTTTTAGGTGTGTCTACCATGTACACATCATACGAAGAGGTGGTTGTCCAACGTCCGGTAAATGGAGGGTTTTGGCCTTGCTCTTGGTCGGCATCGTCGTCCATACCGTCGATGTCTTCGGAGCCGTAATCGAGCATGTCGGTTAAATCATCGATAGTGGCTGTGAAGTGGGTGGCGGGTGGGAAACAAAATTTCCCATCATCAGCCTCTGGCTCGAACCGAACATAGTTCGGCTATGAGTCCTTCTCCAAGGACAAGTTCTTTAAAGATTTTAGCACATCACCCAAGGGTGAGTGCTGGAAGATGCCTGCGGCGCTAAATTCGGAAATCGATAACCGATCCAGCTCGGTGTCCGCAGGCATACCCAATTCGGAACTCATAGCTGGATAGGAGTCCAGAGTTCCATTGACGTAGATATCACGGGGTGCCGAGTCCGTGTGTGGCTCCAACGTCGGGGACTCTCTGGCTTCGGATGGCATGATCTGCTCTGGTTCTAAGGCCGTTGCAGCAACAGGGACCATCTCCTGGATGTGATCCGATGACAGATTTAAGTCATGTTCCTCGGAGCGAGGGGGAACGATCGCCGCAGTTTCAAATCCATTGAAGATCAAGTCTCCACGGATATCCGTGACATAGTTCTGCTACCTCTTTTAGCACTGCGTTGGTTTTCCCCGAAGAGGAAGGGATGATGCATCAAAGTAGTGTAAGTATTTCCCTCAGTTTTTGAGAACCAAGGTATCAATCCAGTAGGAGGCTACGCGCGAGTCCCTCGCACCTGCACAAAACAAATAAATCCTCGCAACCAACGCAAATAGGGGTTGTCAATCCTTATAGGGCCACTTACGAGAGTGAGATCTGATAGATATGATAAGATAATATTTTTGGTATTTTTATGATAGAGATGCAAAGTAAAATAAAGGCAAAGTAAATGGCAAAGTAAATAACTTAGTAGTAGGAGATTGATATGATAAAGATAGACCCGGGGGCCATAGGTTTCACTAGTGGCTTCTCTCGAGAGCATAAGTATTCTATGGTGGGTGAACAAATTACTGTTGAGCAATTGACAGAATTGAGCATAGTTATGAGAATATCTAGGTATGATCATGTATATAGGCATCAGGTCCGAGACAAGTAGACCGACTCCTGCCTGCATCTACTACTATTACTCCACTCACCGACCGCTATCCAGCATGCATGTGGAGTATTAAGTTAAAAACAAAGTAACACCTTAAGCAAGATGACATGATGTAGAGGGATAGACTCATGCAATATGAAGAAAACCCCATCTTGTTATCCTCGATGGCAACAATACAATACATGCCTTGCTGCCCTTACTGTCACCGGGAAATGACACCGCAAGATTGAACCCAAAGCTAAGCACTTCTCCCATTGCAAGAAAGATCAATCTTGTAGGCCAAACCAAACTGATAATTCGAAGAGACTTGCAAAGATAACCAATCATATATAAAAGAATTCAAAGAAGATTCAAATATTATTCATAGATAGACTTGATCATAAACCCACAATTCATCAGTCTCAACAAACACACCGCAAAAAGAAGATTACATCGAATAGATCTCCACAAGAGAGGGGGAGAACATTGTATTGAGATCCAAAAAGAGAGAAGAAGCCATCTAGCTACTAACTATGGACCCGTAGGTCTGAGGTAAACTACTCACACTTCATCGGAGGGGCTATGGTGTTGATGAAGAAGCCCTCCGTGATCGATGCCCCCTCCGGCGGAGCTCCGGAACATGCCCCAAGATGGGATCTCATGGATACAGAAAGTTACGGCGTGGAATTAGGGTTTTGGCTCCGTATTTGATCGTTTGGGGGTACGTGGGTATATATAGGAGGAAGAAGTACGTCGGTGGAGCAACAGGGGGCCCACAAGCGTGGAGGGCGCGCCTGGGGGGGGGGGGTATGCGCGCCCCCTACCTCGTGGCCTCCTGGTACGTGTCTTGACGTAGGGTCCAAGTCTCCTGAGTTGTATTCGATGAGAAAATCACGTTCCCGAAGGTTTCATTCGTTTGGACTCCGTTTGATATTCCTTTTCTTCGAAACCCTAAAACAGGCAAAAAACATCAATTCTGGGCTGGGCCTCCGGTCAATAGGTTAGTCCCAAAAATAATATAAAAGTGGATAATAAAGCCGAATAATGTCCAAAACAGTAGATAATATAGCATGGAGCAATCACAAATTATAGATATGTTGGAGACGTATCAAGCATCCCCAAGCTTAATTCCTGCTCGTCCTCGAGTAGGTAAATGATAAAAACAGAATTTTGATGCGGAGTGCTACTTGGCATAATTTTAATGTAATTCTTCTTAATTGTGGTATGAATATTTAGATCCGAAAGATTCAAGACAAAAGTTCATATTGACATAGAAAATAATAATACTTCAAGCATACTAACAAAGCAATTATGTCTTCTCAAAATAACATGGCTAAAGAAAGTTATCCCTACAAAATCATATAGTCTGGCTATGCTCTATCTTCACCACACAAAATATTTAAATCATGCACAACCCCGATGACAAGCCAAGCAATTGTTTCATACTTTTGACATTCTCAAAAAAAATTCAATCTTCACGCAATACATGAGCGTGAGCCATGGATATAGCACTATAGGTGGAATAGAGTGGTGGTTGTGGAGAAGACAAAAAGGAGAAGATAGTCTCACATCAACTAGGCGTATCAACGGGCTATGGAGATACCCATCAATAGATATCAATGTGAGTGAGTAGGGATTTCCATGCAACGGATGCACTAGAGCTATAAGTATATGAAATCTCAAAAAGAAACTAAGTGGGTGTGCATCCAACTTGCTTGCTCATGAAGACCTAGGGCAATTTGAGGAAGCCCATCATTGGAATATACAAGCCAAGTTCTATAATGAAAGATTCCCACTAGTATATGAAAGTGATAACATGAGAGACTCTCTACTATGAAGATCATGGTGCTACTTTGAAGCACAAGTGTGGTAAGAGGATAGTAACATTGTCCCTTCTCTCTTTTTCACTCATATTTTTTTATTTGGGCCTTTTCTCTTTTTATGGCCTCTTTTCTTTCTCTTTTTCTATTTGGGCTTCTTTGGCCTCTTTTATTTATTTTTCGTCTGGAGTCTCATCCCGACTTGTGGGGGAACCATAGTCTCCATCATCCTTTCCTCACTGCGACAATGCTCTAATAAGGATGATCATCACACTTTTATTTTTCTTACAACTCAACAACTACAACTCGATACTTAGAAGAAAATATGACTCTATGTGAATGACTCCATGGTGTACCGGGATATGCAATGATGCATGAGTAACAAGTATGAAAGAATTATGAATGGTGGTTTGCCACAAATACTATGTCAACTACGTGATCATGCTAAGCAATATGACAATGATGGAGTGTGTCATAAACAGAACGGTGGAAAGTTGCATGTCAATATATCTTGGAATGGCTATGGAAATGCCATAATAGGTAGGTATGGTGGCAGTTTTGAGGAAGGTATATGGTAGGTGTATGATACCGGCGAAAGGTGCGCGGTATTAGAGAGGCTAGCAAAAGTGGAAGGGTGAGAGTGCGTATAATCCATGGACTCAACATTAGTCATAAAGAACTCATATACTTATTGCAAAAATCTACAAGTTATCAAAGCAAAGTATTACGCGCATGCTCCTAGGGGGATAGATTGGTAGGAAAAGACCATCGCTCGTCCCCGACCGCCACTCATAAGGAAGACAATCAATAAATAAATCATGCTCCGGCTTCATCACATAACGGTTCACCATACGTGCATGCTACAGGAATCACAAAATTCAACACAAGTATTTCTCAAATTCACAACTACTCAACTAGCATGACTTTAATATCACCATCTCCATATCTCAAAACAATTATCAAGTATCAAACTTCTCATAGTATTCAACACACTCATAAGAGAGTTTTATTATTAATCTTGCATACCAAACATATTAAGATTTTAAGAAAATTACCATGCTATTAAGACTCTCAAAATAATCTAATTGAAGCATGAGAGATCAATAGTTTTTATAAAACAAATCCACCACCGTGCTCTAAAAGATATAAGTGAAGCACTAGAGCAAAATCATATAACTCAAAAGATATAAGCGAAGCAAATAGAGTATTCTAACAAATTCCAAATCATATATGGCTCTCTCAAAAGGTGTGTAAAGCAAGGATGATTGTGGTAAACTAATAAGCAAAGACTCAAATCATACAAGACGCTCCAACCAAAACACATATCATGTGCTAAATAAAAATATAGCTCCAAGTAAAGTTACCGATAGAAGTAGACGAAAGAGGGGATGCCTTCCGGGGCATCCCCAAGCTTTGGCTTTTAGGTGTCCTTAGATTATCTTGGGTTGCCATGGGCATGCCCAAGCTTAGGCTCTTGCCACTCCTTGTTCCATAATCCATCAAATCTTTACCCAAAACTTGAAAACTTCACAACACAAAACTTAAAGTAGAAAATCTCGTGAGCTCTGTTAGTGAAAGAAAACAAAACACCACTTAAAGGTACTGTAATGAACTCATTCTTTATTTATATGGGTGTTATATATACTGTATTCCAACTTCTTTATGGTTTATAAACTAATTTACCGGCCATAGATTCATCAAAATAAGCAAACAACACACGAAAAACAGAATCTGTCAAAAATAGAACAATCTGTAGTAATCTGTAGCTAGAGAAAGATCTGGAACCCCAAAAATTCTAAAATAAATTTCTGGATGTGAGTAATTTATCCATTAATCATATTCAAAAAGAATTAACTAAATAGCACTTTCCAAATAAAAATTACAGTAGTTCTCGTGAGCGCTAAAGTTTCTGTTTTTTTAGAGCAAGTTCAACAAGACTTTCCCCAAGTCTTCCTAACGGTTCTACTTGGCACAAACACTAATTAAACACAAAAAACACAACCAAAACAGAGGCTAGATAATTTATTTATTACTAAACATGAGCAAAAATCAAGAAATAAAAATAAAATTGGGTTGCCTCCCAACAAGCGTTATCGTTTAACGCCCCTAGCTAGGCATAACAAGCAAGAATAGATCTAGGTATTGCCATATTTGGTAGGAAATCCATAAGTGGCTCTCATAATAGATTCATAAGGTAATTTAATTTTCTTTCTAGGAAAGTGTTCCATGCTTTTCCTTAATGGAAATTGGAATCTAATATTTCCTTCCTTCATATCAATAATTGCACCAATCGTTCTAAGGAAAGGTCTACCAAGAATAATAGGACATGAAGGATTGCAATCTATGTCAAGAACAATAAAATCTACGGGCACATAATTCCTATTTTCAACAATAAGAACATCATTAATTCTTACCATAGGTTTCTTAATAGTGGAATCCGCAAGGTGCAAGTTTAGAGAGCAATCATCAAAATCACGGAAACCTAACAAATCATAGAAAGTCTTTGGAATCATGGAAACACTAGCACCCAAATCACACAAAGCATAACATTCATGATCTTTAATTTTAATTTTAATAGTTGGTTCCCACTCATCATAAAGTTTTCTTGGGATAGAAACTTCCATTTCAAGTTTTTCTTCATAAGATTGCATCAAGGCATCAACGATATGTTTAGTAAACGCTTTATTTTGACTATAAGCATGAGGAGAATTTAGCACGGATTGCAACAAGGAAATACAATCAATCAAAGAGCAATTTTCATAGTTAAATGCCTTGAAATCCATAATAGTGGGTTTAGCAACATCTAGGGTTTTAATTTCTTCAATCCCACTTTTATCAAATTTAGCACCAAGATCAAAAGATTTAGAATTCTTGGAACGCCTTCTAGGTAAAGGTAGATCATATTCAGTCCCATCATTATCAAGATTAATATTGCAAAACAAAGATTTAATAGGGGACACATCAATAACTTTTAGATCTTCATCATTATTTTCATAGGAACTAGAAGAGCACACTTTTATAAAGGCATCTTCCTTAGCACGCATCCTAGCGGTTCTTTCTTTGCACTCATCAATGGAAATTCTCATGGCTTTGAGAGATTCATTGATATCATGCTTAGGTGGAATAGATCTAAGTTTCAAAGAATCAACATTAAGAGCAATTCTATCAATGTTCCTAGCCAAATCATCAATCTTAAGCAATTTTTCTTCAATCATAGCATTAAAATTCTTTTGCGAAGTAATAAATTCTTTAATATTAGAATCAATATCAGAGGGCATCTTATTATAATTTCCATAAGAATTGTTGTAGGAATTACCATAATTATTAGAGGGGTTACTAGGATAAGGCTTAGGATTGAAACCTCTATACGCGTTGTTACCAAAATTGTTCCTACCAACAAAATTCCCATCCATAGATTCATTATTATTCTCAATCAAAGTAGACAAGGGCATATCATTAGGATCATAAGAAACACTCTTAGCAATTAATTTCATAAGTTCATCCATCTTATCACTCAAGACATTAATTTCTTCTATCGCATGCACCTTTTTATTAGTAGATCTTTCAGTATGCCATTGAGAATAATTAACCATAATATTATCTAGGAGTTTAGTAGCTTCTCCTAAAGTTATTTCCATAAAAGTGCCTCCCGCGGCCGAATCTAAAAGATTTCTAGAAGCAAAATTCATTCCGGCATAAAAATTCTGAACAATCATCCATAAATTTAAACCATGAGTAGGGCAATTACGTATCATTAATTTCATTCTCTCCCAAGCTTGTGCAGCATGTTCATGATCAAGTTGCTTAAAATTCATAATATCGTTTCTAAGAGAGATGATCTTAGCGGGAGGAAAATACTTAGAGATAAAAGCATCTTTGCACTTATTCCATGAATCAATACTATTTTTTGGCAAAGACGAAAACCAAGCTTTAGCAAGATCTCTAAGCAAAAAAGGAAATAGCTTCAATTTAACAATATCATTATCCACATCTTTCTTCTTTTGCATGTCACACAAATCAACGAAGCTATTTAGATGGGTAGCGGCATCTTCACTAGGAAGGCCGGAAAACAGATCTTTCATGACAAGATTCAGCAAAGCAGTATTAATTTCACAAGATTCAGCATCGGTAAGAGGAGCAATCAGAGTGCTATAAAATCATTATTATTGGTATTGGTGAAGTCACATAATTTAGTATTATCTTGAGCCATCGTGACAAGCAAGAAAACTAACACACAAGCAAACAAAAAGCAAGCGGGCAAAAGGAGGCAAATAGAGAAAGAGAGGGAGGATAGAGAGAGAGGGCGAATAAAACGGCAAGGGTGAAGTGGGGGGAGAGGAAAACGAGAGGCAAATGGCAAATAATGTAACGCGGGAGATAAGGGTATGTGATGGGTACTTGGTATGTTGACTTTTGCGTAGACCTCCCTAGCAACGGTGCCGGAAATCCTTCTTGCTACCTCTTTTAGCACTGCGTTGGTTTTCCCCGAAGAGGAAGGGATGATGCAACAAAGTAGCGTTAGTATTTCCCTCAGTTTTTGAGAACCAAGGTATCAATCCAGTAGGAGGCTACACGCGAGTCCCTCGCACCTGCACAAAACAAATAAATCCTCGCAACCAATGCAAATAGGGGTTGTCAATCCCTATAGGGCCACTTACGAGAGTGAGATATGATAGATATGATAAGATAATATTTTTGGTATTTTTATGATAGAGATGCAAAGTAAAATAAAGGCAAAGTAAATAACTAAGTAGTAGGAGATTGATATGATAAAGATAGACCCGGGAGCCATAGGTTTCACTAGTGGCTTCTCTCGAGAGCATAAGTATTCTACGGTGGGTGAACAAATTACTGTTGAGCAATTGACAGAATTGAGCATAGTTATGAGAATATCTAGGTATGATCATGTATATAGGCATCACGTCCGAGACAAGTAGACCGACTCCTGCCTGCATCTACTACTATTACTCCACTCATCGACCGCTATCCAGCATGCATCTAGAGTATTAAGTTAAAAACAGAGTAACGCCTTAAGCAAGATGACATGATGTAGAGGGATAGACTCATGCAATATGAAGAAAACCCCATCTTGTTATCCACGATGGCAACAATACAATACATGCCTTGCTGCCCTTACTGTCACCGGGAAAGGACACCGCAAGATTGAACACAAAGCTAAGCACTTCCCCCATTGCAAGAAAGATCAATCTAGTAGGCCAAACCAAACTGATAATTCAAATAGACTTGCAAAGATAACCAATCATACATAAAAGAATTCATAGAAGATTCAAATATTATTCATAGATAGACTTGATCAGAAACCCACAATTCATCGGTCTCAACAAACACACCGCAAAAAGAAGATTACATCAAATAGATCTCCACAAGAGAGGGGGAGAACATTGTATTGAGATCCAAAAAGAGAGAAGAAGCCATCTAGCTACTAACTATGGACCCGTAGGTCTGAGGTAAACTACTCACACTTCATCGGAGGGGCTATGGTGTTCATGAAGAAGCCCTCCGTGATCGATGCCCCCTCCAGTCGAGCTCCGGAACAGGCCCCAAGATGGGATCTCGTGGATACAGAAAGTTACAGCGGTGGAATTAGGGTTTTGGCTCCGTATCTGATCGTTTGGGGGTACGTGGGTATATATAGGAGGAAGAAGTACGTCAGTGGAGCAACAGGGGGCCCACGAGGGTGGAGGGCGCGCCTGGGGGGGGGGGGTAGGCGCGCCCCTACCTCGTGGCCTCCTGTTACGTGTCTTGACGTAGGGTCCAAGTCTCCTGAGTTGTATTCGATGAGAAAATCACGTTCCCGAAGGTTTCATTCCGTTTGGACTCCGTTTGATATTCCTTTTCTTCGAAACCCTAAAACAGGCAAAAAACAGTAATTCTGGGCTGGGCCTCCGGTTAATAGGATAGTCCCAAAAATAATATAAAAGTGGATAATAAAGCCCAATAATGTCCAAAACAGTAGATAATATAGCATGGAGCAATCAGAAATTGTAGATACATTGGAGACGTATCAAGTTCAAGCTTCCAAATCTGACCTGGTGGCCATGGGCGTAGCTATCGATCTGCTCCAGATGGCCGAGCAAGTTGGCCCGCAGTATGAAGCCGCCGAACACGAAAATCTGTCTGGGGAGGAAGGTTTCTCCTTGGACAACGTCGCTATAGACGATTGAAGGGGCCATCGAACCTTTTGTCGACGGCATAGTGGAACTCTCAATGGAAGCACCAATGTCGATGTCTAAACCGGCGGATCTCGGGTAGGGGGTCCTGAACTGTGCGTCTAGGATCGATGGTAACAGGAGACAGGGGACATAATGTTTACCCAGGTTCGGGCCCTCTCTATGGAGGTAATACCCTACGTCCTTCTTGATTTATATTCATGAATATGGGTGTTACAAGAGTTGATCTACCACGAGATCGTGATGGCTAAACCCTAGAAGCCTAGCCTGTATGACTATGGTAATGAATGTGTCCTTTCCAGACTATCCCCTCCAGTTTATATAGACATCGAGGGGATCTAGGGTTTACATAGAGTCGGTTACATAAGAAGGAATCTTCATAGTCGGTCGCCAAGCTTGCCTTCCACGCCAAGGAGAGTCCAATCCGGACACAGGTACAGTCTTCGGTCTTCATGTCTTCACAGCCCATCAGTCCAGCCCATGGGTAACAGGCCGGACGCCCGAGGACCCCTTAGTCCACGACTCCCTCACACACACCCCTCACAAATCGGAGGAACTCACTAGAAGGCTCGTGGTTCCGAGAGAGAACAATGCATGTTTGATGACGAACGGAAGATAGCTTCCTCTTACGGCCTTCAAATTTTTTTCTACGCCTAACGTGCATTACTACAACTGTAATGTGAAATTTTTGAAATTTCTAGGGGTCATTTGACCTTTTAAAGACATTTAAGTGATTTTATAGCCATTTAATGACCGTAATTCAAATTTGAACTACATCTACATGCAATGCCTAACCAAAACAGTTTGAAAAATCATATTTGTGTACTTGTGTGTGAGTTAATACCATGTTCAGTAAATTAGAAGGAATTTTCAAACATATTTGTCTCATGAAATGGACACATGCATACGTATGCATGGAGTGACATGACATTTTAATTCCAAAAAAATCAGAAATACATGAAACCTTGGTTGATGTAATGTCATGCCACCAACATGATGTGGTAAAGAAATTGGCATGTTTGACGAAAGTTTGGACACACACCCCTCACAAACCGGAGCAACTCGCTAGAAGGCTCGTGGTTCCGAGAGGGAACAATGCATGTTTGATGACGAATGGGAGATAGCTTCCTCTTACGGCCTTTAATTTTTTCTACGTCTAACATGCACTACTACAACTGTAATGTGAAATTTTGGAAAATTCTAGGGGTTATTTGACCTTTTAAAGACATTTAAGTGATTTTCTAACCATTTAATGACCGCAATTCAAACTTGAACTACATCTACACGCAACGCCTAACCAAAACGGTTTGAAAAATCATATATGTGTACTTGTGTGCGAGTTAATTCCATGTGCAGTAAATTAGAAGGAATTTTCAAACATATTGGTCTCACAACATGGACACATGCATACGTATGCATGGAGTGAAATGGCATTTTAATTCCAAAAAATAAAAAATGATCAGAAAAACATGAAACCTTGGTTGATGTAATGTCATGCCACCAAGATGATGTGGTAAAGAAATTGGCATGTTTGACGAAAGTTTGGACACACACCCCTCACAAACCGGAGCAACTCACTAGAAGGCTCGTGTTTCCAAGAGGGAACAATGCATGTTTGATGACGAATGGCAGATAGCTTCCTCTTACTGCCTTCAAATTTTTTTCTACGTGTAACATGCACTAATACGACTGTCATGTGAAAATTTGGAAAATTTCAAGGGTCATTTTACCTTTTAAAGACATTTAAGTGATTTTCTAACCATTTAATGACCGTAATTCAAATTTGAACTACATCTACATGCAACGCCTAACCAAAATGGTTTGAAAATCATATTTTTGTGTACTTGTGTGCGAGTTAATTCCATGTGCAGTAAATTAGAAGGAATTTTCAAACATATTGGTCTCAAGGCATGGGCACATGCATGGAGTGCCATGACATTTTAATTCCAAAAAGTAAAAATGATGAGAAAAACATGAAACCTTGCTTGATTTAATGTCAAGCCATCAAGATGATGTGGTAAAGAAATTGGCCTGTTTGACGAAAGTTTGGACACACACCCCTCACAAATCGGAGCAACTCACTAGAAGGCTCGTGGTTCCGAGAGGGAACAATGCATGTTTGATGACCAACGGGAGATAGCTGCTACCTCTTGAGCACTGTGTTGGTTTTCCCTTGAAGAGTTAAGCGTGATGCAGCAAAGTAGCGTAAGTATTTCCCTTAGTTTTTGAGAACCAAGGTATCAATCCAGTAAGAGACTACACGCAAGTCACCTCGCACCTACACAAACAAATAAGAACCTTGCAACCAACGCGATAAAGGGGTTGTCAATCCCTTCATGGCCACTTGCAAAAGTGATATTTGATAGAGATAATAAGATAAATATTTTTGGTATTTTTATGATATAGATTGAAAGTAAAGATTGCAAAGTAAAATAGATTGGAAACTTATATGATGGAAGATAGACCTGGGGGCCATAGGTTTCAATAGTGGCTTCTCTCAAGATAGCATAAGTATTACGGTGGGTAAACAAATTACTATCGAGCAATTGATAGAAAAGTGCATAATTATGAGAATATCTAGGCATGGTCATGTATATAGGCATCACGTCCGTGACAAGAACACAGAAATGATTCTGCATCTACTACTATTACTCCACACATCGACCGCTATCCAGCATGCATCTAGAGTATTAAGTTCATAAGAACAGAGTAACGCATTAGGCAAGATGACATGATGTAGAGGGATAAACTCAAGCAATATGATATAAACCCCATCTTTTTATCCTTGACGGCAACAATACAATACGTGCCTTGCTACCCGTGCTGTCATTGGGAAAGGACACCGCAAGATTGAACGCAAAGCTAAGCACTTATCCCGTTGCAAGAAAGATCAATCTAGAAGGCCAAACCAAACTGATAATTCGAAGAGACTTGCAAAGATATCAAATCATACATAAAAGATTTCAGAGATGAATCAAATATTGTTCATAGATAATCTTGATCATAAACCCACAATTCATCGGATCTCGACAAACACATCGCAAAAAGAATTACATGGAATAGATCTCCAAGAATATCGAGGAGAACTTTGTTTTGAGATCCAAAGAGAGAGAAGAAGCCATCTAGCTAATAACTATGGACCCGAAGGTCGGTGGTAAACTAATCACACATCATCGAAGAGGCTATGGTGTTGATGTAGAAGCCCTCCGTGATCTATTCCCCCTCCGGTGGAGCTCTGGGAAAGGCCCCAAGATGCGATCTCTTGGGTACAGAAGGTTGCGGCGGTGGAAATAGGGTTTCGTGGTGCTCCCGAATGTTTTTGGGGTAGATGGATATATATAGGAGGAAGAAGTAGGTCGGTGGAGCTGCGAGGGGCCCACGAGGGTGGGGGCGTGCCCAGGGGGCAGGCGCGCCTCCCTGCCTCGTGGCCTCCTTGCTCCTTTCTTGACGTCTACACCAAGTCCTTGGATCACGTTTGTTCCAAAAATAACTCTCTCGAAGGTTTCATTCCGTTTGGATTTCGTTTGATATTCCTTTTCTGCGAAACACTGAAATAGGCAAAAAAAACAGCAATTTGCACTGGGCCTTGGGTTAGTAGGTTAGTCCCAAAAATAATATAAAAGTGTATAATAAAGCCCATTAAACATCCAAAACAAATAATATAATAGCATGGAACAATCAAAAATTATAGATATGTATGAGACGTATCAAGCATCCCCAAGCTTAATTCCTGCTCGTCCTCGAGTAGGTAAATGATAAAAAATAGAATTTTTGATGTGAAATGCTACCTAGCATAATTCTCAATGTAATTTTCTTTATTATGGCATGAATATTCAGATCCGGGAGATTCAAGGTAAAAGTTTAATATTGACATAAAAATAATAATACTTCAAGCATACTAACTAAGCAATCATGTCTTCTCAAAATAAGATGGCCAAAGATAGTTCATCCCTACAAAATCATATAGTTTGGTCATGCTCCATTTTCATCACACAAGAAAGCTCTCATCATGCACAACCCTGATTAAAATCCAAGCAATTATTTCATACTTTAGTAATCTCAAACTTTTTTTAATTTTCACGCAATACATGAGCGTGAGCCATGGATATAGCACTATGGGTGGAATAGAATATAATGACTAGGGTTATGTGGAGAATACAAAAAAGGAGAAAGTCACACATCGACGCGGCTAATCAACGGGCTAGGGAGATGCCCATCAATTGATGTCAATGCAAGGAGTAGGGATTGCCATGCAACAGATGCACTAGAGCTATAAATGTATGAAAGCTCAACAAAAGAAACTAAGTGGGTGTGCATCCAACTTGCTTGCTCATGAAGACCTAGGGCATTTGAGGAAGCCCATTGTCGGAATATATAAGCCAAGTTCTATAATGAAAAATTCCCACTAGTATATGAAAGTGACAAAACAAGAGATTCTCTATTATAAAGATCATGGTGCTACTTTGAAGCACAAGTGTGGAAAAAAAGGATAGTAGCATTGTCCCTTTTTATTTCTCTTTTTTGGGACTTTCTTTTTCTATTTGGCCTTTCTCCCTTTTTTATTTGGGACAATGATCTATTAATGATGATCATCACACTTCTATTTATTTACAACTCAATGATTACAACTCGATACTATAACAAAATATGAATCTATATGAATGCCTCCGGCGGTGTACCAGGATGGGCAATGAATCAAGAGTGACATGTATGATAAATTATGAATGGTGGCTTTTCCACAACTACGATGTCAACTACATGATCATGCAAGGCAATATGACAATGATGAAGCATGTCATAAATGAAACGGTGGAAAGTTGCATGGCAATATATCTCGGAATGGCTATGGAAATGCCATGATAGGTAGGTATGGTGGCTGTTTTGAGGAAGATATAAGGAGGTTTATGTGTGATAGAGCATATCATATCACAGGGTTTGGATGCACCGGCGAAGTTTGCACCAACTCTCAAGGTGAGAAAGGGCAATGCACGGTACCGAAGAGGCTAGCAATGATGGAAAGGTGAGAGTGCGTATAATCCATGGACTCAACATTAGTCATAAAGAACTCACATACTTATTGTAAAAATTTACAAGTCATCAAAAACCAAGCATTACACGGATGCTCCTAGGGGATAGATTGGTAGGAAAAAACCATCACTCATCCCCGACCGCCACTCATAAGGAAGACAATCAAAGAACACCTCATGTTTCAAATTTGTTACACAACGGTTGCCATACGTGCATGCTACGGGACTCGCAATCTTCAACACAAGTATTCCTAAAATTCACAACTCTAATATCACCATCTTTATATCTCAAAACAATTATCAAGTATCAAACTTCTCATAGTATTCAATGCACCTTTTTATGAAAGTTTTTATTAGACCAATCTTGGATGCCTATCATATTAGGACCAATTTTATAGCCAAAGCAAATTACCATGCAGTTCTAAAGGCGTCTCAAAATAATATAAGTGCAGCATGAGAGATCAATAATTTCTATAAAATAAAACCACCACCGTGCTCTAAAAGATATAAGTGAAGCACAAGAGCAAAATTATGTGGCTCAAAAGATATAAGTGAAGCACATAGAGCATTCTAATAAATTCCGATTCATGTGTGTCACTCCCAAAAGGTGTTGTAACATCCCAAAATTCTAAATTTTGGAATGTTATAATAAATAGATAGATTGATAGATTGTTTGATTGTTGTGTGATTGATTGAGTGAAATTCAAAACTTTTGAAAGTTAAATGAGAGGGAATAAAAGGACTTTCCCAAACTTTCACCTTTTTCTTTTGATCTCCGTGAATTCAAATTCTTTTTCATCACGAAAACCTGGAGAGAAGATGACATGACTTCTTCCATTATTTAAATGACAAGGGGTGTTGAAAGTATTTGAATTTCATTTGGAAAATATTTCCAATTCAAAAACTCTAAGCAACTCAATGATTTTTACGAGAGGAGATAAAATGACTTCTTCAAATTATGAAATATGAGTTGGGAGTTTCAAGGATGAAATTCAAAGTCCTTTTGAAATTATTTTCAGTTTGGAATTGTTTGAGTTATATTCAAATTGTTTTTCTCCAAAAATAAAATATATGGAAAATAGGGTAACAAGATTCCCTACATTAGAAAATTGGAGAAAAATTAATTTGAATTCATTTTGGTATTTTTAAAATGATTTTTGCTGGATTTTAATAGACTAGTAGCACTCTTTGATTTATCTGATTTTGTATGAATTTTATTTGACTCTAGAAAAATGTTCATGTCGTAGAAAATCTTTTTCTGAAAATTTTGATATATTATATGCCTATATTATATTTTTATTTATTTTGCTTTTATTATTTTTATTAGTCTGGAAATGTTAAAAAAAACTCCTTACCTGCCTGGGCCGGCCCAGCCAACCGGGCCAGGCCACGGCCCAGCCCAACCGCGCCGTCCCCGACCTCCGGTCGGAGACCGGCTGCCGTACGCCAGCGCCGCTGTGCTCTACACGGGCTCCCGCCACCGCCTCTGCCTACCCCCTCGCCCACGCCTCCCCTTCCCTCCTATAAAGGGCGCCGCCCCGGCCCCGTTCCCCTCCTTTTCCCATCACGCCCACCTCGCCGCCGCAACCGCCGGATCTGCGCCGCCGCCCCGCCGATGCATCACCGCCGCGCCGTTGCTGCCGCCCACCGCCACACCATCACGACGCCGCGCTGCTGCCTACCGCGCCACGCCGCACCCCGCCGGAGTTCGCCGCCGGCCGGATCCGCTCCACTGCCGGCTTTTCGCCGTAGACCGTTGCCGAACCGGTACAAAACCGCTGAACCGCTCGGTTTTCCTTTTTTTATTAGTTTAGGTTTTCTCTTTTAAAACCGATCAGTTTTTCTTTTAGCCTAGATTATCTAACAAACGTTCGTCGTTTATATTTCTGTAGCGAGCGTTCGCTCGATAGATTTTTCCTTTTTCTTATTAATTTCGGCCAGGGACCTATTCGTGATAATTTTCTTCACGGATTAGTCTCTGTACTTCAATCTATCACTACTTTTCACTCGTTTATCCAAATCCAACGAAGCCAACGCTCACGTATTCGTTATGATCCCCTCTTTCCAGTAATCCAACTCAAACATTTTTTTGAAAGTTTTAAAATTTGAATTCAACCAGATTTGTATTTGAACTTTGTTTGATCGTAACTTGAGTTTCGTAGCTCCGTTTCAGTTGATTCTTTTTGCAAATCGAAGCTCTTGACCTAAACTTTATGATAAGGCCAAATTCACATAATTTTGGTGCTGTTAGAAATTGTTTTATGTTGCAAGAGTTATTTGCTTGGTTTTGATGTTTTCCGAATCATCTTCTTCGTTCTTTTTGATCTTTTGAGTGATTGCTTATGTGTGGTTACTATTGCTTGATTACGATAGGTTGACCGGAGTGTGACGAGTAGAGCTATCAAGATTTTTGAGTGCGAATCATCTTCATAAACATTGAAGGCAAGTTCACACTTTGATCATATCCCTTTCATACCCAGTTTTTATGCATTAGTTTCACCCTCAAACATTGCATGAGTAGGATTGATAACATGTGGGTATTGGGAAGTAGTTGATGAGTTAGTACCTATTACATGTTTATTATCAAACCCTTGGGAGTTACTATTACATTATGCTTACATTGCCATGCTATCCTCATAGACGTGGATTGGGTTTTGAGAGTATTCATGACAGATGTGAGATTGTTAATTAATGGTTTACTTAAGGTGGCAACTTAAACACACATCTGGGTGGATTGAGGCACCTGGGTATTACAGGATTGCCTGTCTAGGCACCTGGGTAGACCAGGATTGCTTGTTTTTTTTATGGACCGCCACCCAGGCTCAAAGGGATCATGAGATTATTCATACTAGAAACTTCCGTGTGCAGCCACAAGCTATTATGGGCTCTAGCATAGTTGATTAAGTCGTGCGAACTCTTACAGGTAGACTAGCAGATGTAGGGGAAAGTAGGTGTAACGGTCTATCCATCGTAAGGTGCTAGCGCTTTTGAAAGACTATGTCTCGGTCATCCGTCTTCTCAAACACCATGTAGTGCGAGAAACCAAACGGAGGCGATCGAGTCTTGTGGGGAAAAGTGCGCAAACTCTGCAGAGTGTATAAACTAATCATGATTAGCCGTGTCCCCGGTTATGGACATCTTGAGTATCTAGTACTTGGATTATCATGTGAATCTCATCATGTTACTTAAAATTAAGTTTGTTGGGTTTAATGATGTTACTTAATTGGGATTGAGGACGCTGTCAACCATTCTCAATGTTCAACAACCACCATGATAGTTAAATAAAATTTATTCCTTTGCAGTAGAGAAAAATTGGCTTTACGCAAAACCCTATAACCATAGAGCTTTTCCACCAGCCAAATATGCATGTAGTAATAGCCTTTATTCATCATTCTCTATGGTGTGAATTTGCCAGTACATTCAATGTACTGACCCTCTGTGGCTGCAACGTCTCATGTTGCAGGATTTCTTACGACGAGTAAGTGATACGTTAGGGTTATGATTTCTACACTCAACTTTGCCGTTGGTGTTGATGGGAATCCACAACCTTGTTACTTCCGCTATTTGGATTGAGGTAATAGTATTTATGTTACTTTCTACATGTGATTTACCTCTGTTATAAATCCTCGAGTACTGTGTGTGTCAGCATACCGATCCAGGGATGACACTTAAGCACAGAGACTTGATCCATTCGGGTCGCGCTGCTACAAGATGGTATCATAGCACATGTTGACTGTAGGACGTGACCCTAGAAACTGGCAAGCCCATAGCAAAGATTTTTTCTCTACAACTTTCCCTTTCAAAAAGATCTTTTACCTCTCTTCTCTTCTGAGCTTATTCAAAAATTCCCTTTTAGTGAGACCATACCCCTTTTCCCTTTTGACCACGAAGATTCAACTGATGAGACCACTCCAAGAAGTACAAGATATCGGACAAGTAATATCATTTCAGAATGAACAGGATTTTACCATGCATTATAATAATTGAAACTACAACGGGTGAAGACTCCGAAGACTAGGAGAATTTGAAGGTCGTGTAGAATTTTCCAAATTTGTATGACCTAGGAAGGCACCCCTTATGGAACTTGGCAGACTATTGAAGCTGTCAATACCGGGATCAAGGTGTATCGGAGAAAGACCGAGCATGGAGAGTTAAAAACCTCAAAGTTTTGTTAAGAAAACCCTAAGGTAGGAGATATCAACTATGGAAGATAGCTCATGGCAATGACAAGGGCAGAAACACGGTTATTCGTGATGTCATCGCCATTGATACTATGGTCACCGAGCTGAGCTAAGCATGCATTTCTTCAGAAGGATTGGATGGTAGAAGGCTGATGGAGCACCTATTAGTAAGATGAAGTTGTAACTTTAGTCGGTGTATCACCAGGATCTGGGGTAGTACATGAAGAAGTTTAAGGTGGAGCTCCATGAAGCCGTATTAGACAAGGAACCATTCCGTGAAGAACTCAGGAACCAAAAGCTAAAAGTAGCCAAGCTGGAGGAGCTACAACCTCGAGATACCGGAGATTTGTCAGGAACTGAAGGACAGTATGACCATGGTTCATGTGAAGGATGTTGAAACCAGAAGTTAGAAATACAACTCCGGAATATTAAAGGATGTCACGAGAGATTTCACGTCAACAGAGATGATCTGGCAAAAGAACTTGAGAAGACAAGCATGATCGGAAGAAGCCATTGGAGGCATGAACAAGGCTTGAAGAGTTTGGAGACGTTGAAGATTTGTTGAACTTTAGAAGACCAAACCCCTGTTATACACTTACGTTAGATGCGACGTTTGTGAGCTGTCATTTGTTTGATGTTTTTTTCCGACAGCCACGATGAAATCCGTCTTTTCAAAACAGTTGTTTGCATTGTGTGTATCCCTCTCCCTCTCTCTCATCTCACCCCAAAACCCTTGGACCCAATAGAGGACGAATGGAGATGAACTCATGTTTCCCTGGACCGATAAGTCAATTGGAGACGGACCGATGGATTCAGAACATGGAGGATCACATGAAGAATAACCCTATAGTCGGAAAGGATATGACCCATCATGCTCTTCAGTGCTTTGAAAGAGGTGCTGCTACTTGGTGGAGCATGTACCAAACCATCAATGGATGGCAAGGAGTAACCACTTGGAAAGAATTTAAGTTGACCTTGCCAAAGTCTCGGTTTGTGTCCCAGAAGTTAAAGCCTTATGGAAAGGATATGAAGAAACCTTGTGCATGCAAGATTTGTGGAGAAATAGGACACACCCATAAAGAACACAAGGATGAATGCCCTAATTGTGAAGGAAGTCACCCAGTTGAAGAATGCTCAACTAGGCAGATTACTTGTTTCTTGTGTGAAGGGACTACCCACTATCCTGCTCAGTGTCACATTTACCCCATGGTACAACGAACCATCCAGTAGAAAAAAAGAAGTAATGAAAGAAGCCCTCATGGAAATTTTAGAAGAAGCTATGATGAAGGAAGAGATGGAGGACACACCTAAAGAGGACCCGAGTAAACCCTGCACTAAGTCTTGCTATTCATGTGGAGAAGAAGGACACATCTCCCAAAATTGTTTGAACGGGGATCTAGTAGAATTCTCGACAGAGGAAGTAGAATATGACCCACAGTAAATAGAAGCCCTGATTGGAACGGAAAAGTCCAAGAAGAGAAGCAGATTGGATTCCAGGAAGGACCTGAGTCATATCACCTGTTACAAGTGCAAGGAGTCAGGGCACTACCTCAACAGTTGCCCAAAAAGGAAACCTCGATACTTGCCAGAAGTAATATGTTTTAGTTGTAATAGAGCAGGGCACTTTGCCAGAGAATTCCCCAAGGAGAAGGAAACTTGTGCTAGATAGTTGAGTTTGCAACAAAAGAAATGGAGTAGTAGAAGTGAGAACATTTTCTTTTATATTGAGGTGTTGAGTTGAGACATGTAATGGAAAAGCGAGAGATTGTAATCAATTGAGAGTGAATAAAGTTAGCATCGTTGGTACTGATATGGATTTTATGAGTTATTACTCTATGAAGAAGGATTTTGACCATTTCTGAGGATATGAGAAATATGGTCTAGGGAAGATTTGTGCATTTTAAGGGTGGTAGTACCCTATAAGAACCCTTGACCCCTGGAAAAGATAAGGATACTCCACTGAGTGGATTTCAGACAAAATGAATAAAAGTTTTTGTCTCGATATGTGTGATACCCCAAGAGTGTGTGGGATGAAGTTGGAGACCGTCAGTTGTTTGGACCAAATGTGATCAAGGAGTCAGAAGAGAATGTTAAGTTTATTCGAGATAGACTGAAGGTAGCTCAGTCCAGGCAGAAGAGTTATGCAGACTTAAAAAACGCAAGGAGGTAGTCTATGACATTGGAGACAGAGCATGTCTTCATGTGTTCCCTCTGCGAGGAATTAAACGATTTGGAGTTAAGGGAAATTTAGCCCCGAGATTGTAGGACCATACCGAGTTTTGGAGCATATGGGAGAAGTGGCCAACAAGTTGGAGTCACCCAAAGGACTGTCAGGAGTTCATGATGTGTTTCACATTTCCCAGTTGAAGAAGTGCCATGCAGAGATGGCCAGTATTCTCCTGTAAGGACGCTTGACCCTGGAAAGGATAATGAAGTTCCACGGAGTGGAATATGGACTTCATAAGTATAAGTTTTTATCTCGGTATGAGTGATATCCCACAAGGATGAAGAGATAAATTACTATTGGATATAAAGGAGGTATGATGTTGGAAATATGGATCAATGGAAACTCCATTATGAGTCTGAGTAATCATGTCCTAGTTTGGTGCCAATACAAGGAAGGAAGACAGTACAATTGGATGGATTTAAGAATACTAGGAAGTTGGAAGTTGGAATAATGATCAGTTGCCCGATGATAAGTTCAAGGACTACAAGTGATGAGATGGGCCATAACCCACAGGCCCCAGGACCTGCCAAGAAGCAAGCACATTCTTGCTGAAGGAAAAACCCTGAAAGAAGTTACGATTTTATCGACAGATGATCTTATAGGAGTTACGCAAAACCTGAGAGTTGTGAAGGAACGATAGATGGTTATTTGGCTTGCAGAATCAATGGATTTATCCAAACCTGGGTTCGTCGACAAGAGAAATTCAGCAATTCTTGTGAGGATGACCGAGTGTTAGAATGCAAGATTCGCTAAACCGTATACAAGGTAATGATTTGGGTGCGGGATGGATTGATCACCATACCGACTTACTCTTATTGTTCGCCTTGATATATGGGATGGTAAATCTGAGTGACTTACGTATAGTAGAGAGACGATAATCAAAACTCTGTTTAAACCTTAGAATGGTATAAGAAATTTTTCCCTTGTACAAGGCAACTTTTGCCAACCGTAGGTTATATGGTGAGGATCAACCCAGACCCATTTCCTGCAGGAGAAACCATAAATTGTAGACCACCATGAGATATCGATAGTTGATTAGTATTGGCACCAGACCCGTCAGCTAAGAAGACCCAAACTCGGAATAACCTTACCAAGATGAAAGGACAAAAGAATTGAGGAAAAGGTTATGCCACTACCGGAAGAGCCCGGATAAGGAATTATCCTGAAGATCCGAGAAGACCGACACTGTTAACAATAAAAATGGAGTATATGAGTTTTGATGGAACCGTAACCATGCTTCTAAGGGTGGTAGCACCCCAGACCCCGGAGACGATTGATGAAATTTTGAAGAGACCCCGAACCTAACCTATTTCTTTCTAGCCTCTCCGAATCTCGAGGACGAGATTCATTTTAGGGGTGGTAGGTTTGTAACATCCCAAAATTCTAAATTTTGGAATGTTATAATAAATAGATAGATTGATTGATTGTTTGATTGTTGTGTGATTGATTGAGTGAAATTCGAAACTTTTGAAAGTTAAATGAGAGGGAATAAAAGGACTTTCCCAAACTTTCACATTTTTCTTTTGATCTCCTGAATTCAAATTCTTTTTTCATCACGAAACCCTGGAGAGAAGAAGACATGACTTCTTCCATTATTTAAATGACAAGGGTGTTGAAAGTATTTGAATTTCATTTGGAAACTATTTCCAATTCAGAAACTCTAAGCAACTCAATGATTTTTACGAGAGGAGATAAAATGACTTCTTCAAATTATGAAATATGAGTTGGGAGTTTCAAGGATCAAATTCAAAGTCCTTTTGAAATTATTTTCAGTTTGGAATTGTTTGAGTTTTATTCAAATTGTTTTTCTCCAAAAATAAAATATATGGAAAATAGGGTAACATGATTCCCTACATTAGAAAATTGGAGAAAAATTAATTTGAAATCATTTTGGTATTTTTAAAATGATTTTTGCTGGATTTTAATAGACTAGTAGCACTCTTTGATTTATCTGATTTTGTATGAATTTTATTTGACTCTAGAAAAATGTTCATGTCGTAGAAAATCTTTTTCTGAATTTTTTTATATATTATATGCCTATATTATATTTTTATTTATTTTGCTTTTATTATTTTTATTTGTCTGGAAATGTTTTAAAAAAACTCCTTCCCCGACTAGGCCGGCCCAGCCAACCGGGCCAGGCCACGGCCCAGCCCAACCGCGCCGTCCCCGACCTCCGGTCAGAAACCGGCTGCCGCACGCCAGCACCGCCGAGCTCTGCACATGCTCCCGCCGCCGCCTCTGCCTGCCCCCTCGCCCACGCCTCCCCTCCCCTCCTATAAAGGGTGCCGCCTCGGCCCCGTTCCCCTCCTTTTCGCATCACGCCCACCGCCGCACCTCGCCGCCGCAACCACCGGATCTGTGCCGCCACCCCGCCGCTGCATCACCGCCGTGCCGCTGCTGCCGCCCACCGCCACACCATCACGACGCCGCGCCGCTGCCTGCCGCGCCACGCCGCACCCCGCCGCCTGCCGTCGCCTGCTGCCTCACCGGACGCAGTCGCCGCCCCGACGCCCGCGCCGGAGTTCACCGCCTGCCGGATCCGCTCCGCTGCCGGCTTTTCGCCATAGACCGCTGCCGAACCGGTACAAAACCGCTGAACCGCCCGGTTTTCCGTTTTTTTATTAGTTTAGGTTTTCTCTTTTAAAACCGATCGATTTTTCTTTTAGTCTAGATTATCTAACGAACGTTCGTCGTTTAGATTTCTGTGGCGAGCATTCGCTCGATAGATTTTCCCTTTTTCTTATTAATTTAGGCCAGGGACCTATTCGTGATAATTTTCTTTACAAATTAGTCCCTATACTTCAATCTATCACTACTTTTCACTCGTTTATCCAAATCCAACGAAACCAATGCTCACGTCTTCGTTATGATCCCCTCTTTCTAGTAATCCAACTCAAACATGTTTTTGAAAGTTTTAAAATTTGAATTCAACCAGATTTGTATTTGAACTTTGTTTGATCGTAACTTGAGTTTCGTAGCTCCGTTTCAGTTGATTCTTTTTGCAAATCGAAGCTTTTGACCTAAACTTTCTGATAAGGCCAAATTCACATAATTTTGGTACTGTTAGAAATTGTTTTATGTTGCAAGAGTTATTTGCTTGGTTTTGATGTTTTCCGAATTGTCTTCTTCGTTCTTTTTGATCTTTTGAGTGATTGCTTATGTGTGGTTACTATTGCTTGATTACGATAGGTTGACCGGAGTGTGACGAGTAGAGCTATCAAGATTTTTGAGTGCGAATCATCTTCATCAACATTGCAGGCAAGTTCACACTTCGATCATATCCCTTTCATACCCAGTTTTTATGCATTAGTTTCACCCTCAAACATTGCATGAGTAGGATTGATAACATGTGGGTATTGGGAAGTAGTTGATGAGGTAGTACCTATTACCTGTTTATTATCAAACCCTTGGGAGTTACTATTACATTATGCTTACATTGTCATGCTATGCTCGTAGATGTGGATTGGGTTTTGAGAGTATTCATGACAGATGTGAGATTGTTAATTAATGGTTTACTTAAGGTGGCAACTTAAACACACATCTGGGTGGATTGAGGCACCTGGGTAGACCAGGATTGCCTGTTTTTTATGGACCGCCACCCAGGCTCAAAGGGATCATGAGATTATTCATACTAGAAACTTCCGTGTGCAGCCACAAGCTATTATGGGCTCTAGCATAGTTGATTAAGTCGTGCGAACTCTTACAGGGTAGACTAGCAGATGTAGGGGAAAGTAGGTGTAACGGTCTATCCATCATAAGGTGCTAGAGCTTCTGAAAGACTATGTCTCGGTCATCCGTCTTCTCAAACACCATGTAGTGCGAGAAACCAAACGGAGGCGATCGAGTCTTGTGGGGAAAAGTGCGCAAACCTCTGCAGAGTGTATAAACTAATCATGATTAGCCGTGTCCCCGGTTATGGACATCTTGAGTATCTAGTACTTGGATTATCATGTGAATCTCATCATGTTACTTAAAATTAAGTTTGTTGGGTTTAATGATGTTACTTAATTGGGATTGAGGATGCTGTCAGCCATTCTCAATGTTCAACAACCACCATGATAGTTAAATAAAATTTATTCCTTTGAAGTAGGGAAAATTGACTTTACGCAAAACCCTATAACCATAGAGCTTTTCCACCAGCCAAATATGCATGTAGTAATAGCCTTTATTCATCATTCTCTATGGTGTGAATTTGCCAGTACATTCAATGTACTGACCCTCTGTGGCTGCAACGTCTCATGTTGCAGGATTTCTTCCGACGAGTAAGTGATACGTTAGGGTTATGATTTCTACACTCAACTTTGTCGTTGGTGTTGATGGGAATCCACAACCTTGTTACTTCCGCTATTTGGATTGAGGTAATAGTATTTACGTTACTTTTACATGTGATTTACCTCCGTTATAAATCCTCGAGTACTGTGTGTGTCAGCATACCGATCCAGGGATGACACATAAGCACAGAGACTTGATCCATTCGGGTCGGGTCGCTACAGGTGTATATAGCAAGGATGATTGTGGTAAACTAAAAAGCAAAGACTCAAATCATATAAGACGCTCCAAGCAAAACACATATCATGTGGTGAATAAAAATATAGCCTCAAGTAAAGTTATGGATGGACGAAGACGAAACAGGGGATGCCTTCCAGGGCATCCCCAAGCTTAGGATTTTGGTTGTCCTTGAATCTTACCTTGGGGTGCCTTGGTCATCCCCAAGCTTAGGCTCTTGCAACTCCTTATTCCATAATCCATCAAATCTTTACCCAAAACTTGAAAACTTCACAACATAAAACTCAATAGAAAATCTCATGAGCTCCGTTAGTATGAGAAAACAAACCGCCACTTAAGGTACTGTAATGAACTCATTATTTATTTAAATTGGTGTTTCACCTACTGTATTCCAACTTCTAGATGGTTCATACCTTCCGATACTAGGCATAGATTCATCAAAATAAGCAAACAACACACGGAAAACAGAATCTGTCAAAAACAGAACAGTCTGTAGTAATTTGTAGGTTTCGAATACTTCTGTAACCCCAAATATTCCGAAATAAATTGTTGGACGTGAGGAATTTGTCTATTAATAATATTCAAAAAGAATCAACCTAATTGCACTCTCCAGTAAAAAATTGCAGCAAATCTCGTGAGTGCTAAAGTTTCTGTATTTTACAGCAAGATCGCAAAAACTTCCCCCAAGTCTTCCCAATGGTTCTACTTGGAACAAACACTAATTAAAAGCATAAAACTAGATCTAAACAGAGGCTAGATGAATTATTTATTAATAAACATAACCAAAAAATAAGAAGCAAAAATAAAAATTGGGTTGCCTCCCAACAAGCGCTATCGTTTAACGCCCCTAGCTAGGCATAAAAGCAAGAATAGATCTTGGTATTATCATCTTTGGTATGCAATCCACAATTGGCTCTCATAATAGATTCATAAGGTAATTTAATTTTCTTTCTAGAAAGTGTTCCATGCCTTTCCTTAACGGAAATTGGAATCTAATATTCCCTTCTTTCATACCAATAATTGCACCAATCGTTCTAAGGAAAGGTCAACCAAGAATAATGAGACATGTAGGATTGGAATCAATATCAAGAAAAATGAAATCTACGGGCACATAATTCCTATTTGCAACAATAAGAACATCATTAATCCTTCCCATAGGTTTCTTAATAGTGGAATCTGCGAGGTGCAAATTTAAAGAACAATCATCAAATTCACAGAAACCTAACACATCACACAAAGTTTTTTCAATCGTGGAAACGCTAGCACCCAAATCACATAAAGCATAACATTCATGATCTTTAATTTCAATTTTAATAGTAGGTTCCCACTCATCATGAAGTTTTCTAGGGATAGAAACTTCTAATTCAAGCTTTTCTTCATAAGATTGCATTAAAGTGTCAACGATATGTTTGGTAAAAGCTTTATTTTGACTATAAGCATGCGGAGAATTTAGCACGGATTGTAACAAGGAAATACAATCTATAAAAGAGCAATTATCATAATTAAATCCCTTGAAATCCAAAATAGTGGGTTCATTACTAAGTAAAGTTTTGACCTCTTCAATCCCACTTTTATTAATTTTTTCATCAAGATCTAAAAACTCCGAATCATTGGGACGCCTTTTAACTAAAGGTGACTCATCTCCAGTCCCATCATTATCAAGATTCATATTGCAAAACAAAGATTTAATAGGAGACACATCAATCACTTTTAGATCTTCATCCTTATTATCATCAAAACTAGAACAGCACGCTTTTATAAAGCAATCCTTTTTTGCATGCATCCTAACGGTTCTTTCTTTGCACTCATCAATGGAAATTCTCATGGCTTTGAGAGACTCATTGATATCATGCTTAGGTGGAATATATCTAAGTTTGAAAGAATCTATATCAAGAGAAATTCTATCCACGTTCCTAGCCAACTTATCAATCTTAGACAATTTTCTTGAATCAAAGCATTGAAACTCTTTTGTGAACTAATAAATTCTTTAATACTAGATTCAAAATCAGAGGGCATCTTATTATAATTTCCATAAGAATTATTGTATGAATTACCATAATTATTAGAGGAATTACTAGGATACGGCCTAGGATTAAAGTTTCCTCTATACGCGTTGTTACCAAAATTATTCCTACCAATAAAATTCACATCCATAGATTCATTATTATTCTCAATCAAAGTAGACAAAGGCATATCATTAGGATCAGAAGAAACACTCTAATTAGCAAACAATTTCATAAGTTCATCCATCTTTCCACTCAAAGCATTAATTTCTTCTATAGCATGAACCTTTTTACTAGTAGATCTTTCGGTGTGCCATTGAGAATAATTAACCATAATATTATCTAGGAGTTTGGTAGCTTCCCCTAAAGTGATTTCCATAAAAGTGCCTCCCGCAACCGAATCTAAAATATTTCTAGAAGCAAAATTCAATCCAGCATAAAAAAATTGTATGATCATCCATAAATTCAAACCATGAGTAGGGCAATTGTGAATCATTAATTTCATCCTCTCCCAAGATTGTGCAACATGCTCATGATCTAGTTGCTTAAAGTTCATAATATCGTTTCTAAGAGAGATGATCTTAGCGGAAGGAAAAATACTTAGAGATAAAAGCATCTTTGCACTTATTCCAAGAATCAATACTATTTTTAGGAAAAGAAGAAAACCAAGTGTTAGCACGATCTCTAAGAGAAAACGGGAACAGCTTCAATTTAACAATATCATTATTCACATCTTTCTTCTTTTGCATATCACACAAATCAACAAAGCTGTTTAGATGGGTAAAGACATCTTCACTAGGAAGGCCAGAAAACGGATCTTCCATGACAAGATTCAGCAAAGCAGTATTAATCTCACAACATTCGGCATCGGTAAGGGGAGCAATCGGAGTGCTAATAAAATCATTATTGTTGGTATTGGAAAAATCTCACAATTTAGTATTATCTTGAGCCATCGTGACAAACAATTCAACACACAAATGCACAAGAAGCGAGCGAAAAAGAGGCGAACAGAAAAAGAGGGCGAATAAAACGGCAAGGGTGAAGCAGGGGTGAGGAAAACGAGATGCAAATGACAAATAATGTAATGCGAGGGATAAGAGTTTGTGATGGGTACTCGGTATGTCTTGACTTGTGCGTAGATCTCCCCAGCAACGGCGCCAGAAATGGCTAGTTGTTGGGAGATCAAATCTTGACTTGACTTGGTGTAAGCCTCCCCGGCAACAGCGCCAAAAATCCTTCTTGCTACCTCTTGAGCATTGCGTTGGTTTTCCCTTGAAGAGGAAAGGATGATGCAGCAAAGTAGCGTAAGTATTTCCCTCCTTTTTGAGAACCAAGGTATCAATCCAGTAGGAGACTACATGCAAGTCACCTCGCACCTACAAAAACAAATAAGAACCTTGCAACCAACGCGATAAAGGGGTTGTCAATCCCTTCATGGCCACTTGCAAAAATGATCAGATAGAGATAATAAGATAAATATTTTTGGTATTTTTATGATATAGATTGAAAGTAAAGATTGCAAAGTAAAATAGATTGGAAACTTATATGATGGAAGATAGACCCGGGGGCCATAGGTTTCACTAGTGGCTTCTCTCAAGATAGCATAATTATTACGGTGGTAAACAAATTACTGTCAAGCAATTGATAGAAAAGTGCATAATTATGAGAATATCTAGGCATGATCATGTATATAGGCATCACGTCCGCGACAAGTAGACCAAAACGATTCTGCATCTACTACTATTACTCCACACATCGACCGCTGTCTAGCGTGCATCTAGAGTATTAAGTTCATAAGAACAGAGTAATGCATTAGGCAAGATGACATGATGTAGAGGGATAAACTCAAGCAATATGATATAAACCCCATCTTTTTATCCTTGATGGCAACAATACAATACGTGCCTTGCAGCCCCTGCTGTCACTGGGAAAGGACACCGCAAGATTGAACCCAAAGCTAAGCACTTCTGCCATTGCAATAAAGATCAATCTAGTAGGCCAAACCAAACTGATAACTCGAAGAGACTTGCAAAGATAACAAATCATACATAAAAGATTTCAAAGAAGAATCAAATATTGTTCATAGATAATCTTGATCATAAACCCATAATTCATTGGATCTCGACAAACACACCACAAAATGAATTACATCGAATAGATCTCCAAGAAGATCGAGGAGAACTTTGTATAGAGGTCCAAAGAGAGAGAAGAATCCATCTAGCTAATAACTATGGACCCAAAGGTCTGTGGTAAACTACTCACACATCATCGGAGAGGCTATGGTGTTGATGTAGAAGCCCTCCATGATCGATTCCCCCTTCAGCGGAGCTCCGGATGTTGGGATCTATGGTAGGGTGAGTCGACTGCAAATTAAAATGTTCCTACGCGCGAACAACCAATAACATGCTATGAGAGATGGATCATAGTTCGTTACCACTAGATGCGCAGTGCCGTGCAGCGGAAGAAGAGTTGGGGCAGCGCGTCCGCGTGGATCGTCTCCTCCTCGTCCGATCTCCCTCGTACAGCCGGTAGTCGGTTCCCACGTACAGGTTCGCCAGAGCGACGCAAGTGCACCGCCTCTAATGGTATCCGCGCGTGCAGGAGGAACGTCGTGCGGCGGACTGCTAGTTCTGATCACACAACTGGCGGCGAGTGGAGGTGTCTATTCGCAACACATGCAAACCCTAGTGACAGCGCCGAAGCGATCAATCGTGTGAGTGTGCGGTACCTCCACTTTATATAGGCGTCCATCGCAGGCTCAACACTTGGGCCTTGCACGGACCCTAAAGCTCGTAAGTCTACTCGGCCACAATCTAAATACAGCTCGGATCACATCCGACCAGTGTCCTCGGATCCAACCTCGTAGGTTCCTTCCCTTAAGTGCGCGACCCCTTAGGTTCAAGCTGGCTTGGTCGCAGTTCGGCTCACCTCTGAACTGCACAGTTGGTAGCGGCCTCTAGCAAGGCATGCCGAACACCAAACATACTATGAAGCTGGTTAGGCGAACCTGTACATCATACTTCCATTCCTTTTGCCACATGATATATGTTGTCGGGCTCAAGGCGAGTCTGTCATCCTTGTGCTAGCCCGACCTCTTTCTTGTTTCAGTGATGCCGACCACAAACCGGATTATCTCATAATCCTTGTAGCATGGCCATGCTTATCCTGGTCGAATCACACGAGGGGCCCAGAGTATATCTCTCCTGATCGGAGGGGAAATCCCATCGGCATGGGTCTGGACGAGCCCGAAACCTACCTTTGTAACTACCAAGTCATGGAGTAGCGTTTGGTTGGCCCAAAGCAAGTCTGTTACCATCCCGAGTACATGCGCCAGCTCAGGTCTTAGGACATAGAACGTATGTTGTACTCGAGACTCGCAGATGACATATCGCTTCGTCTCATAGTTGGGTCTGTCCGACTTGGACCTTATCTCGACTCGGATCCGACTACATCGAATCCGACCAGATGCTTCCAGGTCCATATTATCTGCTTAGCATCCAATGCTTCATGGCTAGTGAGACCAAGCCATCGGCCGTGTCATATGCTAGTCTAGTTGGTTGCACGTCCACACAACCCTTTCAACTAGGGACCTTTTAGGACAATCATCATACAATGCATAGTCCCACAAAAAAGTCACGTACTTGCTGATACACATCATTGATAATGTCCAAGGACTATCTTTATTCATAAACACATAGGAAATATCATCATACATGATTGCCTCTAGGGCATATCTCCAACAGACTCCCACTTGCACTAGAGTCAATCAAATAGACATCGAATGCCCATAGCTCTAACATGCCCCTCATGCTTGGGTTGTGGATGCGGCTTAGTCAACGGATCCGCAACATTTGCATCCATGAATTTTGCATAACTCTACATCACCACTCTTTATGATCTTTCGTGTTAGGTGATATTTCCAATCTATGTGTCTGACCTTGTCATGATTCCTCGGCTCCTTAGCTTGTGCGATGGCACCAGAATTATCACAATAAAGGTCCAACGGTTTTACAGAGGCTGGGAAAATACCAAGATCATCCAGAAAGTTCCGGATCCAAACACCTTCCTTTGCAGCTTCACAAGCCGCAATATATTCGGCTTCTGTAGTAGAATCGGCCACGGTATCTTGCTTGGAACTCATCCAGCTCACTGCTCCTCCGTTCATGACGTACACGAATCCGGACTGTAATCGACAATCATCTATGTTGGTTTGGAAACTAGCATCGGCGTAACCCCTTACAACAAGCTCTTCCTCACCTCCATAAACTAGGAACATCTCTTTAGTGATTTTCAGGTACTTCAAAATAGTCTTTACCGCTGCCCAGTGACTCTCACCTGGGTTGGCCTGGTATCTACTTGTTAGGCTTATTGCAAAAGCAACATTAGGTCGTGTACATATCATGGCATACATGATGGATCCAATTGCTGAGGCATACGGAATCCGAATCATCCTACTTCGCTCATCAGATGTCGAAGGACTCTGAGTCTCGCTTAGCCTTATACCATGTGAGAGTGGCAAGAACCCTTTCTTTGCCTCACTCATGTTGAAACGCTTCAACACTTTATCTATGTACGTGCTCTGGCTTAAGCCGAGCAGCCTCCTTGATCTATCTCTGTAGATCTTAATGCCTAAAATGTACATTGCCTCACCAAGGTCCTTCATTGAAAACTTGCCATTCAATGATTCCTTGACTGAGTTCAGCATCGAAACATCATTTCCGATCAATAGTATGCCATCCACATACAAGATCAAAAACACTATTGAGCTCCCACTTAACTTCTTGTATAAACAAGAGTCCTCTTCGCTTTTGATGAAGCCGAAACTAGTGAAGACCTCATCAAAACAAATGTTCTAGCTCCGAGATGCTTGCCTCAACCCATAAATGGATCTCTTGAGCTTGCATACCTTACTAGTGCTAGTCAAATCGACAAAACCCTCGGAATGTATCATATACATGTCCTCGGTTAAATTTCCGTGAAGGAAAGCCGTGTTGACATCCATCTGTCATATCTCGTAATCGAAATATGCAGCTATAGCTAGTACGATCCTTATCGACTTTAGCATCGTACCGGCGAGTAAGTCTCGTCGTAGTCAATTCCTTGAACTTGTCCATAACCCTTAGCGACAAGCCGAGCTTTGTGGATCTGAACATTTCCATCCACATCGGTTTTCTTCTTAAAGACCCATTTGCAACCAATGGCTGTTACGCCAGGCGGCGGATCAACCAAGTCCCAGACTTGATTCTCATCCATGGACTTTAACTCGGATCTCATGGCCTCCAGCCATGCCTCGGAATCTGGGCTCACCATCGCTTCCGCATATGTGGCCGGCTTGTCACTTTCTAGCAACAATACATCATGCACTCTGTGCAATCTTTCCAAGCTCCGTGGTTCCGGTGCCGCTTCCACTACGGGTTCCCTGACTGACTTCGGTATGATCTCATCACCAGCTGAGCCGTCCCCGAGTGGTCCTCGAATTTCTTTGAGTCAGACTGTCCTCGCCCACTAGCCTCCCGACTGAGAAACTCTTTCTCAAGGAAAACCCCGTTCTGAGCGACAAACACTTTGTTATCTTCCCGGTTGTAGAAGCTATATCCCAAGGTTTCCCTCGGATATCCCACGAATATGCATTTATCCGACTTGGGTGCAAGCTTGTCTGACATAAGTTTCTTGACAAATGCTTCACAACCCCAAATCTTTAGAAAAGACAAACTGGGATTCTTCCCAGTCCACATCTCATGGGGTGTCTTGTCTACGGATTTTGATGGTACCCTGTTAAGTGTGAAAGCTGCAGTTTCCATAGCGTATCCCAGAATGACAAGGGTAAATCCGACTTGCTCATCATAGATCGAACCATGTCCAACAAGGTACGATTCCTCCATTCCGATACACCATTTCTCTGTGCCGCACCCGGAGGTGTGAGCTGAGGTACTATACCTCTGCTATTCAGATGATCATCAAACTCCTGGATCATGTACTCACCTCCACGATCAGATCGTAGAAGTTTTATAGTCTTGCCGAGCTAATTCTCAACCTCGTTTTAAAACTCTTTGAACTTTTCAAAAGTCTTTGACTTGTGCCTCATCAAATAGATATATCCATATCTACTCAAGTCGTCGGTAAAAGTCATGAAGTACTGAGAGCAACCTCTGGCAATTGTGCTCATTGGTCCACACACATCACTATGTATCAGTTCCAACAGCTCGGATGCCCTCTCACAACTCTTTGCGAAAGGAGACTTAGTCATCTTGCCGAGCAAGCATGATTTGCATGTCTCGAACGACCCAAAGTCGGTCGAAGTTAGGAGTCCATCATCATGGAGCTTCTTCATGCATTTCAGACTAATGTGTCCAAGCCGGCAATGCCAGAAGTATGTCAGATTTATCTCATTAGGCTTATGCCTCTTGACATTCATGTTATAGACCGGTTCCTGTCCTAGATTCAATATAAATAACCCATCAACAATGGGTGCATAGCCGTGGAACATACCATTCAAATAAATCGAACAACCATTGTCCTTTAAATTGAATTCATAACCCTGACTCATCAAGCATGAGGCAGAAATAATGTTTCGACAAGTGCAGGAATGTAATAACAATTATTCAATTCCAAAATAAATCCTGAAGGAAGCTGGAGCTGCATCGTGCCGACCTCCAATGCAGCAACTCTTGCTTTGTTGCCGACCCTGATGTCAATCTCCCCTTGGGCCACACGCCTAGTTCTTACCAGCCCCTACATCAAGTTGCAAGTGTGAACAACCGATCCGGTATCAAATACCCAAGAGCTGCTAGGTATGTCAGCAAGGTAAATTTCTATAACATATGCAACAAGTGTACCTTTGCCTGAAGCAGCATTCACGGTCTTCTTGCCATGCTCTGCAAGCCACTTGCTACAGTTCCTCTTCTAGTGACCAGTTTCCTTGCAATGATAGCAAATGGTCTTTGAGTTCGGTCTAGACTTCGGTGCAGCGGCGGAGGTTACCATCTCTGTGCCCTTTGCCTTAGCCTTTTTGTTGGACCAAATCTTCTTGAACTTAGCCGGTTTCTGCACCATCAACACTTGATGCGTGCCTTTCTTAATATCCTACTCTGCCACTTTGAGCATCCCATGCAATTCAGTGAGCTTCTTATCCATGCCATGCATATGATAGTTTGAGATGAACGTCCCGTAGCTGGGCAGAAGAGAACCCGGAACTACATCAGTAGCCAGCTCATCCAAGAGCGGGAATCCCAACCGATCCAAAGCTTGCACATATCCGATCATCTTGATTACATGCGGGCTCAGTGGATCACCTTCCTTCAGCTTACAATCCATCAAGGATCGCCAGACGTTGAACCTTTCGGTCCTAGCCTGCACCTGAAACATGCTCTTGAGACTCTCGATCATATCGAAAGCCCCAACATCTTCGAAATGCTACTGCAAATCGGGCTCCATACAAGCCAGCGTGAGGCTGTAACATCCCAAATTTTCAATTTGGAATGTTATACACTAGATCATCATTGCATATCATATTTCATTGCATTTTGGTTGATCCTAGAAATTCTACGCAACTCAAGGACCCTCGGAGAGAGTTAGGGATTTTCGTTATTTTCATATTTGAGTTTTCTCAAATTTTGAAAATAGGATCATTTGATTTTATTTATTTCATCTTCAATTATTTCTATTATGAAAATTATGAGAGAGGGAATAAAATGACTTCCCCAAAATAAAGAAATATTGAGGGTTTAATAAAAAATCAAATAATATTTTATTTTGGTTTTATTTGCTATTTTATTTGAATTTAGGAAAAATTGCACGTTTTCAAAATTGCATTTAGAGCCAAAAAAATGTTCATCCCATTCTAAATATTTTATTTAAACGGAGAAAATTTGTTTTGGCATTTTTAGAATTCTATTTATTTTTGTAGAAATTTTTTTAGTTGCAGCGAAATTGTTTTTTTAAAGAGAGACCCCGCGCCCGACTGGGCCAAGGGCCCACCCGAGCGGGCCGACCCAGCCAGCCGCCGCCGCCTCTCGCCGGGTCGGGACAGAGTCCCGACCAGCGCCGCCGCCGCCCGAGTCTGGGGAGGACTCCGCCTCCTGAGGCCGACCCCTCCCCAAGTCGCCTCTCCCCGCCCCCTTTATAACCGCCGCCCCCCCCTGCAGCCCACACCGCCGCTGCACGCTCCAGCGCCGCCTGCCGCTGCCGCACGCCGCCTGGAGCCGCCGCCTCGAGCCACCCGCCGCCCTGCCGGAGTCTCGCCGGAGTGCCGCCGCCGAGGTAGCCGCCGCCCGGTTTTTGAGAAAAAGCCGTTTCGGTTTTTTTAAAAAAATCCCTAGTTTTTGTTTTTTAAATAGATCGGTTTTTCTCCGGTTTATTTATTTAGCGAGCGTTTGCTCGTCTGTTCGTTTTAACGAATGCGTTTTCCGTTTAGTTCCTAACAAACGTTTGTTCGTTAATCGTTCGTCGTTTTTCTTTTTGTCAGATTAAATCCGCGATTTTTCTGATCGCGATTTCTGATTCGATGTTCGTTTTAGTTTAACTTTTCGCTCGTTTGTCGGAATCAGGCGATTCAAGCCCCTAGAGTTTCGTCTCGAAACCATCTTTCTGTTTAAACAGCCCAAACAAGTTTTTGCCTCAGTAAAATTTGCCCTAGTTTCATATTAGTAAATGAAGCTTATTTCTTTTGCCGTTTGTCTTTCGTTGCTTCGTTCGATTTGATTCTTTCTGCCAACCGAAGTTCTTAAGTTGAACTTTCTGGTTAGTTCTCTTATTCGAGTTTTACCTATGCATTAGATGAGTACTTATTGTATGCTTGTTTGTTTGTGATAGAGTACCCGGAGTGCGCCACTTGCTACTTCGAATCGCTAGGTTTCACGGACCATCAGCAAGACAAGTAACACTTTGATCATACTTCCTATTACCCAGTTTTATTGCATTAGATCAACCCTCACACATTGCATTGTTTAGGATCTAATTAAATTATGGGTCTGGGAAGTAGATGAGGTAGTACCTATTACCTGTTATTACCAAACCTTTGGGAGTTACTTCTACGTTTTCTTGTTATGCCATGCTATGCTCGTAGACGTGGATTGGGTTTGAGAGTATTCATGACAGATGTGAGATTGTTAATTAATGGTTTACTTAAGGTGGCAACTTAAATACACATCTGGGTGGATTGAGGCACCTGGGTATTCCAGCGATTGCATGTTTTCTTTTGGACCACCACCCAGGCTCAAAGGGATCATGAGATTTTTTAAACTAGAAACTTCCGTGTGCAGCCACAAGCTACTATTGGCTCTAGCATAGCTGACTAAGTCGTGCGAACTCTTACAGTGGTAGACTAGCAGATGTAGGGGATGTAGGTTGGTACGGTCTACCCGTTCGTAAGGTGCTAGCGCTTCTGAAAGACTATGTCTCGGTCATCCGTTTCTCAAACACCATGTAGTGCGAGAAACCCAATGGAGGAGATCGAGTCTTGTGGGGAAAAGTGCGCAAACCTCTGCAGAGTGTATAAACTAATCATGGTTAGCCGTGTCCCCGGTTATGGACATCTTGAGTATCTAGTACTTGGATTATCATGTGAATCTCATCATGTTACTCTAAATTAATATTGTGGGGTTTTGTCTTAATGATGGTGCTTAATTGGGATTGAGAATGCTGTCAACCATTCTCAATGTTTAACAACTACCATGATAGTTAAATAAATTTTATTCCTTTGCAGTAGGGAAAAATTGGCTTTACGCAAAACTGTAACCATAGAGCTATCCACCAGCCAAATATGCATATAGAATAGCCTTATTCTTTATCATTCTCTATGTGTTACATTGCCAGCATATTCCATGTGCTGACTCATTTCGGGCTGCAACGTTAATGTTGCAGACTTTTCAGACAACGAGTAAGGTGCTTTTAGGTCGTGGTTCTATACTAAGTGATGCCGTTGGAGTTGATGGACTCACTTATCTTCCAAGCCTTCCGCTGTTATTGTTATTAGATGGCCTTAAGCCATATTTATTGTAATAAGTTCTCTTTGAGACTCTCGATGTAATAAGTGTGTGACTGCTACTCTATTATAAATCCTTCAAGTACTACATGGTGTCAGCATTACTGATCCAGTGATGACACCTGAGCACAGAGATTGGACCGTTTGAGGTCTGGTCGCTACAAGATGGTATCAGAGCACACGTTGACTGTAGGACACGACCACTAAACTAAAGCCTTAGATCACTACCCACTCTTCTCATTCTGACCTCTCATCTTTTCTACTCTTTTAGGATCACAGATGCAAGGAACAAGTTCACGCAGCCAGATGAAGATACACCCTTTGGACGTCATTTGAAGGAAGTCACAAGATACTTGAACATAGGAGTACCAAGCTTCACCGGGACTTACAACGCCTGTTTACCTGAAGAAGAGCGCTGGATGATTCAAGTTCAAGTTCCAGGAAGGAGGTTCATGCCAGTCACTCAGCCCATAGAGTTTTCCTTTGATGCACCAACCTGGAGTCTTGGAAAGAGCATGGCAGATCACATCGCCATGGGATGCATTGGAGAAGTTTACCGCAATGATCTCAAGGATACTATCTACCAGATTTGTGGGCGCCGAGATGAGCAATGGGAGGTGATCGGCACCAAGAAGGATAGATCAATTGCAGCTTTTATCCAGGAGTTAAACCAGCACATTCGACGTCAGGAGAACTAGATGTGCGCCGACATGATAGATCTGAAGAAGGCAAGGACAAGGATCAAGGAACTCGAGGAAGAACTCAAGGCTACACGTGAAGATTATGAAGAAGAAATCGAAGTATTGGTGGAGAAGAATGACTATTTGATCAAGAAGATTGGAATATTCATGGGAGACTGTCGGTGTCAAAACCGGCGGATCTCGGGTAGGGGGTCCCGAACTGTGCGTCTAGGCCGGATGGTAACAGGAGGCAAGGGACACGATGTTTTACCCAGGTTCGGGCCCTCTTAATGGAGGTAAAACCCTATGTCCTGCTTGATTAATATTGATGATATGGGTAGTACAAGAGTAGATCTACCACGAGATCAGAGAGGCTAAACCCTAGAAGCTAGCCTATGGTATGATTGTATGTTGTGATTGTTGTCCTACGAACTAAAACCCTTCGGTTTATATAGGCACCGGAGAGGGTTAGGGTTACACAAGGTCGGTTACAAAGGAGGACATATCCATATACGTATTGCCTAGCTTGCCTTCCACGCCAAGTAGAGTCCCATCCAGACACGAGACGAAGTCTTCAATCTTGTATCTTCATAGTCTAACAGTCCGGCCAATGGAGATAGTCCGGCTGTCCGGAGACCCCCTAATACAGGACTCCCTCAGTAGCCCCTGAACTAGGCTTCAATGACGATGAGTCCGGCGCGCAGTATTGTCTTCAGCATTGCAAGGCGGGTTCCTTCTCCGAATACATCACAGAAGAATTTGAATGCGAGGATAGTGTCTGACCCTGCAAAATAAGTTCCACATTCCACCATAAAGAGAATAATATTTTCGTAGATCTAATTTGCTGGCTTGCTTTGGCAACACGACGTTATGTCATGGCCCGGTGATTATTCGAACTGTTTCTTTTAACAAGCCTTGCACATAACGCGAGGCAGTTTTTCGACACGTCTTGTCAAAGCAGAGATCGTGTCCCCTTATTACGGGATTCTCATCAATACGGGCGTGGGTAACCCAACCGCGCCATCAATTGCGGTGCTTGGGGGATAAGTGAGTTTTACCAGGCAAGTGGGGACGCTTAGTTTCGTCCGCCCATATAAAGGGATAAGGATTCACCTTTCTATCCACGCCTTCTTCCTCCTTTGCTCATGCGTTTCCGCACACTCGAGCTCTAGCACCCAAGCCCTTGCTTCCACCTCAACCTTCTCCAACCATGTCCGGAGCGGGAGGCAAGTAGATGGTCTCCTCCGTCAGAGAGGGAGACATCAAGAAACTAAGGAGAGCCGGATACCTGCCCGATGACATCGCGCACCGGCTCCCAGATGAGGGGCAGCTCATCCCCACCCCCAGGCCCCATGAGAGGGTGGTATTCCTCACCCATTTCTTCCGCGGACTGGGATCCCTCTCCATCCCTTCGTCCGGGGGCTCATGTTTTATTACGGCCTGGATTTCCACGATCTGGCCCCGAACTTCATCCTCAACATTTCGGCGTTTATCATCGTGTGCGAGGCCTTCCTCCGCATCAAGCCCCACTTCGGCTTATGGCTGAAGACCTTCAATGTCAAGCCGAAGGTGGTGGGCGGCCGCCAGGCGGAGTGCGGAGGCGCCATGGTGGGCAAGATGCCCAACATAACATGGCTTGAGGGCTCCTTTGTGGAAACCATAAAGGGGTGGCAATCGGGGTGGTTCTATATCACCGAGCCGCGCGACCCCCCATGGGTAGTGGCCCCCGAGTTCCGATCTGGCATCCCCATGCGTCTCACCTCCTGGAAAGAGAAGGGCCTGTCCTGGGCTAATTCAAAAGAGCTGACCGGACTCCAGACATGTATTCAAAACATGATGGACAAGAAGCTCAAGCTCGTCAACATAGTCCAGGTTATGCTCATCCGCCGGATACTCCCGTGCCAACAACGGGAGTTCACCTTGTGGGAGTTCAACCCGGCGCAGCACCGAACTCTGAACAGGCTCTTCGACATGACTCATGAAGATGCCTGGAGGGTGTTGTTCAAGAGCGCTGAGGTCCCTCCCCCCATTACCGAGGATCGCAGATTCAGCGCGAAGCGCCAAACCAGTGTGGTAAGCTGTTTTATCTTTCACAGGATACTTATTTTTTATATAGATTGACTCTATGCAGGCTCTAAACTCCCGTGCCTTTGATAGGACTGGCAGAAGATGGCCGGACAGATCGACTGTCCGGCTCCTTTGCCCGAAGGCCCCGCGGACGCTCTTCTGGCGAAGATGCTGACTCCGGCCCCTTATAAGGTGCCGGCGAAGACCAAGAAGGCCAAGGGAACTTGAAAGAGTTCCCGACACCAGGCGTCGTCGGACTCACCATCCGATGACTCTGCGGCGCACTCTTCCCCTGAAGACGAGGAAGAGGAAGAAGAGGCTCCCCCACCGACTGGGGGAGACAAGAAAAGGAAGGCCGCCCCAACTGGGGAGGCCGGAGGGTCCAAGAAGGGAAGGACTCTCCTTCCGGACAGCTCCCCCGCCGCCGACGAAAGTGAAGACGAGTGGTTGCCCAGGACCAAGCCCCCGGGGAGATCGTAAGTATTCAGATACCAAAGTTACCCATAGGATTCCTTTGTCGCACTACTTTTCCTAATGCCGAACTCAATTGTGCAGGCCGCCCCGAGCCAATATCGAGGTATCATCGGACGGCTCCCTGGGCTCGTCGAACATGGATAGCGATCCAGTCCCGACCACCACCTCCCCTCATCCAGCCGACGACGCCGAAGTGTTGTCTCAAGAGGCACCGGATCGAGGGGGACAGTCCTGGAGGCGCCTCAAGGCGACCTTCCGGACTCCGGGAGCCGAGGGGACGGGGTCCCCGAGAGCTCCGAGTTCGGCCCTCAGCCGAACACCACGCCGGATCCTCCAACGGTTCCGAGCTTGGGCAGGTGGTCCCCTTCTAAGAGGGGCAAAATGCCCGTGCCGGTGACCTCTTCCCATCCAGAGGAACCGGACAACCTGCTGGAAGCGCTTCGCAGCGCTTCCATCGATGAGGAGCACCGCACCATCATGAGTGCGATGATCCAGAAGGTTCAGTCCGCCAAGAGCGGATTGACTGAAGCCTGTGCCAACCTTCTAACAGGCTTCAAGGTAAGTGTGTTAAAATGTAGTAGAAGTATTACCGCATAGACAGTAGCCCCTGATGCTTTGTTCGGTGTTCACAAAGAAAAGCCGAATAGAGGATCAAATAATATTGCAGGAGTCTAATATAAGTATTGTCAATATGCATATGCAGGCTTCTCTGCTGGCATCCGCCGCACTAACTGCGGAGGTCACTGTACTGAAGCAGGACCTCGATGGGTCCAAGAAAGAGCTCGGCCTTGCCAAGAGGCATCTCGAGGAGAACGAGGGTAAGTAATACCCCGTCTATAGATATGTATATATAAAAAAGGACGCGATTGCAAAATGACAGGATCATTGTATGTTTTGCCAGGGGCCACGACCGAGGTGGTGACCCTGAAGCAAGCGCTGACCAAGGCCGAAGATACAGCGGCCAAGGAGCGCACCGAACGAGAGGCACGAGGCTCGGGTGGGCGAGGTGCAGCAAGAGCTCCAGGCTCTCGTGACGAAGCACGAGGAGTTGGAGCTTGACTTGAAGACGCGAGAGACTGAGCTTGCCGCAGCCCGTGATGGCGCGAAGAGTGCCAAGGCCGAGGCCCAGAAGGCCCTTCAAGAGATCGACGCGATGAAGAAGATAGCAGCGGGTAAGGCTTTCTATATGCAAAGCAAGCATGTCAAAGTGAATTACCGATTACTTACCCGAATCCGGAGCTCTTCAGGAGCATTCGCAGATTTGCCCCGCAGTGTGTCCGATGCCGCACAATTTTACCAGGCCGAGGATGGAAGCTCGACGAAGAAGCTGTTCTAGTCTCAGTATGCTGAGGCCGAACATCCGGTGCCAATGAGCGACCAGCTGAAGCAGATGGTCGAGCTACATAAGGCGACCGATCAGGCCATGAAGGGCTTCATAGTCCCGGTTGTGGCCTGGCGACGCCCTTCCGAACAGCTTCTTCGGCCTGGTGAGGCGGCTTGTGGATGCCTGCCCACGGCTGGAGGTCGTCAAGCGATCCCTCTGCATTGAAGGTGCATGCCAGGCTTTTGCCCGTGTAAAAATGTAGTGGGTCAAGCTAGACGCCGTGAAGCTAATCAAGGAGGGGCCGCCGGAGGGTAAGGAGCACCGCCACCCCGAGATGTACTACGAGGGTGTTCTGTCGGGTGCCCGTCTTATCGCGGATGAGTGTTCACAAAATGTAATATTTGAATGAGACTTGGTCGTTTTGTCCTGTATGTATGAAAACTTGTATCATATTCGCTATGCAACGCTTGTTAGAATTTAAAATATTACCTTCTGTTCGGCTGGTTATCCAATCTGAGAGATGGTTAGTCCTCGGCTTCTGCCCCCATGCCACTAGTGCTGGGGTGTTCGGGATAAACCTGAGCACTCTTGTTCCCATGTTTGGGTCCTTCGAGGGGGGTGCTCAGCACAACGAACAAGGCAACCGGACTAATAATGCTTTATCACTCTCACTTAGCAATAGAATTCTATAATTTTAAATTTCGGCGAAGCCCCTGGTATTCGGAAGGCCGAATTCGGGGCGCGATACACACCTATAAGCCGGACAGAGCCGACCCCTCTCCCTAAGCGGCATAAGTCTTTAGGGACTCGAAAAACCTCGCCGAACAGCGACCAGTCTCTCGCCTTATCATGACAGTCAGTTTTAGCTTTCTCTACTGAGGTGCTCAGCCCGGCAGAACCGGGGCACAATCGCAGTAGTTCTCCTAGCGCTACCTTAGCCGATAGAGCGGAACGTAAGGTACCAAAACATAGGAGCCGGGCAAACCCAACATTTGACCAAAGACATGATTCGGAGCTGATGCATATAATGCTATAAGTTCGGGGTGCCGCACTTGTGAAAGTGTTCGGACTTTTCACACCGCATTGTGGGGTATGTGAGCCCCTGGTGTGTTGGTCGTACCAGAGTGTACGGTTGCAAGGCGTCATTAATGAACACACATATATATATAACAAGAATGCAATAATAGTTGTAATGTCATGCATTGTTTATTGAAAAATTGCATTAAAGCAGAGTGATACAGATAGTGCGATAAGCAAAAGAGTAGGACTATGTCCCTTCCAAGGGTGAGCTGAGGAATAATATGAAATCTGTAATCAACCTGGGAATTCCGTTGTATAACGTAGTTGTCTGCCTCCTTGGTTGCTGTATCATGTGTTCGGCAATAGAGCTACCGGACAGTGTTTCCAGAGATTAAAGTCCTGAAAGGAAAAGAAAAATAACCAAACGGGAAGCCCCTAGTGCGGTTTAGGCCGCGTTTTGGGGCATGCCGCAGTTGTGCCCCCCTCCCCACCTGTGCCCATGGTATTTTTAATGCGTAATTATGTACGCACGGCACGAATATCGCCGTTGGGCTGGGATTGGAGTGGCCGCCGTATTGCTACGCGAGCTCAGATCGCGCCACGCGGTCTATTTGCCGATTGCCCCGAGCGCGCTTGAAGGTGTCCAGGCTTTGAAACGCCGAACTGGTAGATTGCCTTGAGAGGATGCTTTGCGCTTCTGCTGCGAGGGCCGCGGTTGCTCCTCTGTTCGGAGAGAGCGCTCTGTTTTTTCCATTGACTGTAATAACTCCGCGAGGTCCTGGCATCTTGAGCTTGAGGTATGCATAATGCGGTACCGCATTGAATCTAGCAAACGCGGTTCGTCCGAGCAGCGCGTGAAAACCACTGCGGAATGGGACTATATCGAAGATTAAATCTTCGCTTCGGAAGTTATCTGGGGATCCGAAAACCACTTCCAGTGTAATTGAGCCTGTGCAATGGGCCTCTATGCCTGGAACAACGCCCTTAAAGGTCATTTTTGTGGGTTTGATCCTGGAGGCGTCTATACCCATTTTGCGCACTGTGTCCTGATAAAGCAGGTTCAGGCTGCTGCCGCCGTCCATAAGGACTCGAGTGAGGTGAAATCCATCGATGATTGGGTCTAGGACCAGTGCGGCGAATCCGGCATGACAGATACTAGTGGGGTGGTCCCTGCGATCGAAGGTGATCGGATAGGAGGACCAAGGGTTGAACTTTGGGGCGACTGGCTCCAACGCATATACGTCCTTAAGCACGCTTCCGCTCCCTCTTGGGGATGTGGGTTGCGTATATCATGTTCACCGTCCGCACTTGTGGGAGAAACCTCTTCTGTCCTCCAGTGTGCAGCTGCCGGGGTTCTTCCTCGTCATCGCTATGCGGCCCCTTTTCCTTGTTTTCGACAATTAACTTGCTGGCCTGCTTGTACACCCAACAATCCTTGTTGGTGTGATTGGCTGGCTTGTCTGGGGTGCCGTGTATTTGACACGAGCGATCGAGTATGCGGTCCAAGCTGGACGGACCCGGTGTACTTTGTTTAAATGGATTTTTCCGCTGACCGGGTTTAGAGCCTTTGAATCCGGCATTGACTGTCGTATCCTTAGTATATTCGCTGTTAATGCGGTGCTTATGCTTGTTGCGACGTGACCTGCTATTGCTGTCTTGGTATCTGAGGTACCATGGTTCTTTGATATGTTATTACTGTGAGCCAGCCAGCTGTCTTCTCCCGCACAAAAGCGGGTCATGAGCATCGTGAGGGCTGCCATAGATTTTGGCTTTTCCTAACCAAGGTGCCGGGCTAGCCACTCGTCTCGGATGTTGTGCTTGAAAGCTGCTAAGGCCTCCGCATCCGGACAATCGATGATTTGATTTTTCTTTGTGAGGAATCGAGTCCAGAATTGCCTGGCCAATTCTTCTAGCTGCTGAATTATGTGGCTCAAGTCATCGGCGTCTAGTGGTCGCACATAAGTGCCCTGAAAGTTGTCGAGGAATGCGGTTTCCAGATCTTCCCAACAGCTAATGGAGTCCGCTGGCAAGCTATTAAGCCAATACCGCGCTGGTCCTTTGAGCTTTAGTGGGAGGTATTTGATGGCATGTAAGTCATCACTGCGGGCCATGTGGATGTGGAGGAGGAAGTCCTCAATCCATACTGCGGGATCTGTTGTGCCGTCGTATGATTCAATGTTTACAGGTTTGAAACCTTCTGGGAATTGATGTTCCATTACTTCGTTTGTGAAGCATAAGGGGTGTGCAGCGCCTCTGTATTGGGCTATATCTCGACGCTGCTCGAATGGGTCTTGCCCGCTGTGTTCGGCCCGGCCGGATTTGCTTTTACTGTATCCGGCGTGACGTTTATCATCTCGCAGAGCGGTGCGCCCTCGTGATCCGTAGATCGATCTTGAATGATTTGCTTTGTCCTCCAATATGTCTCACAGGTCTGGCGTATCTCCCCATGCCTTTTTACTTGAATGGTGTTGGGGTGGAGGCTAAGCTTTTGGCTGGAATGCCTCTCTATCGCGGCCACGAGGTGGCCGATCAGCCATATCATACGCTTCTTCCTCCAGTCGGGGTAGTAACCTACGCCTTGGGAAACTCTTGGTGGGGCGCTCGAGTTTATAGTTCTCGGCTGCGAGGACTTCAATCCATTTGTCAGTTAGCAGATCTTGATCAGCTTGAAGTTGCTGCTGCTTTTTCTTCAGGCTATTTGCCATGGCCATAAGCCGGCACTTGAAGCGCTCTTGTTCGACGGGATCCTCTGGGATGGCGAATTCATCGTCGCCGAGGCTTGCCTCGTCTTTGGAGGGGGGCATGTAATTGTCATCCTCCTCATCTCCACCAACCGCTCTCTCAGGAGAGCTGGCTCCTTCATCCTCCTGCTCTAAATCTTGCTGGAGGGGGTTGTTATTGTCTTCGGCGCTATCCGGAGTGTTATTATCTCCTGTGCCGGTATCACCACTTTTGCTTTGGCGGGACTTAGAGCAGCGCCGCTGACGTTGGCGCTTGGGTTGCTTCTTGGAGAGCTCATCCTCCGCTATCTCGTCGCCATTGCCCTCGTTGGGTGTATCCACCATGTATATGTCATATGACGAGGTGGTTGTCCAGTGCCCTATAGGCGCTGGTTCGTGTTCGTCTCCTACATCGTCGTCCATACCGTCGATGTCTTTGGAGTCGAAGTCGAGCATGTCGGTTAAATCATCGACAGTGGCTACAAAGTGGGTGGTGGGTGGGCGTCGAATTTCTTCATCTTCCGCATCCCAATCCTGTTGGCCATAATCCGGCCAGGGCTCTCCTGACAAAGAGAGAGTCCTTAGTGAATTCAGAATGTCGCCGAGGGACGAGTGCTGAAAGATATCCGCGGCGGTGAATTCCATGATCGACGCCCAATCGGATTCGATTGGCAGGGGCACGGACGGTTCGGAGTCTGGGAAAGAGTCCGGCACCTTGGAGTCACGGGCTGCGCAGATGTTTATGCTGGTGTTTGGCTCGATCGCCGTCAAGACTGCAGCCCCTGAGGTGGTGTCTAGCCACCCGTCCTCGATTGGTGCAGTTTGCTCCGAGCTAAGGGTCGGAGCAGATGCGGGCGCTGCCTCTGGGGTACTGTTCAGCGGCAAAGCTAGGTCATACCCATCGCGACAGTGGGGCGCGCCCGGCTGTGGCTCGAATCCGTCGAAGATCAAGTCTCCGCGGATGTCGGTCGTGTAGTTCAAATTTCCAAATCTGACCTGATGGCCAGGGGCGTAGCTTTCAATCTGCTCCAGATGGCCAAGCGAATTAGCCCGCAGTGCCAAGCCGCCGGATACGAAGATCTATCCGGGGAGAAAAGTCTCACCCTGGACCGCATCGCTATCGATGATAAATAGGAGCCATCAAGCCTAACAGCGACGACACAGAGGAACTCTCAATGAAAGCACCAATGTCGGTGTCAAAACCGGCGGATCTCGGGTAGGGGGTCCCGAACTGTGCGTCTAGGCCGGATGGTAACATGAGGCAAGGGACACGATGTTTTACCCAGGTTCGGGCCCTCTTGATGGAGGTAAAACCCTACATCTTGCTTGATTAATATTGATGATATGGGTAGTACAAGAGTAGATCTACCACGAGATCAGAGAGGCTAAACCCTAGAAGCTAGCCTATGGTATGATTGTATGTTGTGATTGTTGTCCTACGGACTAAAACCCTTCGTTTTATATAGGCACCGGAGAGGGTTAGCACAAGGTCGGTTACAAAGGAGGAGATATCCATATACGTATTGCCTAGCTTGCCTTCCACACCAAGTAGAGTCCCATCCGAACACGAGACGAAGTCTTCAATCTTGTATCTTCATAGTCTAACAGTCCGGCCAATGGAGATAGTCTGGTTGTCCGGTGACCCCCTAATCCAGGACTCCCTCAGAGACCCTACACCAGTAGAAGAAGACGAAGAACCCAAGGAGATTCACCCGGAAGACTACATCATCATCGACGACACCGACTCGGATCCAGATGATAGCGATGATGACTATGTTGATGAAGCTGGAGCAGATATCATGGAGTCTGCAACCGAAGAATATTTCTAGTAGACCACCCCAACAGTAGTAGTAGTCCACCGTGTAAATATAGTAGTCCGAGCACTTTTGCGATAGTTAGAACGATTGTATGCCCTTGTTTGATTGAATGAAGTGAATTGTTTTCTTTTGCCTCATGTGCATATGGGTAGTGTTTTCTCTCTAGACCCCTCTCTATTCTTAAATCTCATCCTTCCTAAACCCTCAGATGCCTTCGAGACGTGACCCCGGTTTTACCTTCCCACTGGAGCTCACCAAGTTGATCCAGCAGCTGAACACATTGATGCAGCTGCTAGTCCAGAATCAGAATCAGGGGAACAACAACAACAACCCACCACCACCACCACCTGTTGACCACTTAGCCCGTTTTCTTAGGCTGAATCCGCCGGTGTTCTCTAGTAGCACCGAGCCGATAGTAGCAGATGATTGGCTCCGCAAGACAGCTAGGGAGTTGACCACGGTAGGGTGCACAGATGCGGAAAAGGTGAAGTTTGCCGCACATCAGCTTGAAGGACCCACAGCATCATGGTGGGAGAATTTCACAGCCACTTTCCCTATCGACACTATCACATGGGACCAGTTTCAGCAAGCTTACCGTACTGCCCATGTTTCAGCAGGAGCTATGGCCATGAAGAAGCGAGAGTTTCGCAATTTGCGCCAAGGAGGAAGGACAGTTGGCCAGTATGTGGAGGATTTTAGTAAGCTAGCACGTTATGTCGCAGATGATGTTGCTATAGATGCAGCTAAGCAGGAGAAGTTTCTAGAAGGACTGAATGATGAGTTGAGCATGCAGTTGATGGTAGCAACCTTCAACAACTACTAGGAGTTGGTAGATCATGCTCTTATGATTGAAGGGAAACAACAACAGATTGAGAACCGCAAGAGGAATTATGGACAAGGGAAGTACAATTCTGGAGCTCAGCAGAAGCCACGTTTTACCCCTAGACCGGGAGGACATTTTCAGCATACCCATGGAGGAGGTAGCTCGCACAATCATAATGGCACCAAGACTAGTAATGGGAATGGAGGAAGCAATGGCCAGAACCGTACAAACCCATCAACCCCAGCCAAGAGAGACTTGAGCCAAGTCACTTGCTTTAAGTGCCAGAAGACCAGACATTATGCCAATGAATGTCCTGAAGCCCCGAATGGAAATGGCAATGGAAGCTCTGGGAAGAAGCCGAACCCTTTCAACAGGGGACAGGTGAACCACGTAAATGTGGAGGAAGTTGAAGCCCAACCCGATGCAGTAATAGGTAAGTTTTTGGTTAAGTCATTTACTGCACTCGTTCTTTTTGATACTGGTGCATCACATTCATACATATCAAGGGGATTGGTGGATAAGTATAAACTGCCAACCCAAGCCCTTAGGTCACCCATGTTAGTAACCTCGCCTGGAGCAGAGTATAGGGCTAATCTATGGTGTGATCGGTTACCATTAAGGATTGGTAACTACGTATTTCCCTCAGACCTAATAGTATTGGAATCTCAAGGATTGGATGTGATATTAGGCATGGATTGGTTATCAAAGTATGAAAGGAATATTGAATGTGCCAGTAAGTCAATTTTGCTTACCACGCCAGAAGGGAGAAGGATCAAGTATGTATCCCAGCATGTGCCGAAAAGGACTCAAGTAAATTGCTTAACAGGAGTTGTGCAGGAGGAAGTACCAGCGGTGAAAGATTTCCCTGATGTATTTCCAAAAGAATTGCCAGGCATGCCACCGGATAGAGATATTGAGTTTTTGATTGAGCTTTTGCGAGGCACAGGGCCAATATCTAAGAGACCATATAGAATGCCCGCAAAGGATTTGGAAGAGATTAAGAAGTAGATCAAGGAGTTATTGGATAAAGGTTATATTCGCCCAAGTTCTTCACCTTGGGGATCGCCAGTACTTCTAGTGGAGAAGAAGGATGGATCGTTAAGGATGGTTGTTGATTATCGAGGATTGGATGAAGTAACCATCAAGAACAAGTACCCACTACCAATGATCAATGATCTGTTTGATCGATTGCAAGGAGCTAAGGTATTTTCCAAGATCGATCTGCGATCAGGATACCATCAGTTGAAGATTCGAGAACAGGATATACCCAAGACAGCTTTTACCACCAGGTATGAGCTGTATGAGTATATCGTTATGTCATTTGGTCTGACTAACGCCCCTGCATATTTTATGAACATGATGAACAAGGTGTTTATGGAGTTTTTGGATAAGTTCGTTGTAGTGTTCGTTGATGATATCCTAGTATACTCGAACAACGAAGAGGAGCATAAGGAACATTTGCGTTTGGTACTTGGTAAGCTCAGAGAACATCAGTTATACGCCAAGTTTAGCAAACGTGAGTTTTGGTTGAAGGAAGTTGGATTTCTCGGACACGCTATATCGGGAGAAGGTATAGCAGTAGATCCCACCAAGGTTGACACTGTGACAAATTGGGAAGCGCCAACAACAGTTGGAGAGATCCGGAGTTTTCCTGGACTTGCAGGATACTATCGGAGATTTATTGAAAATTTCTCGAAAATTGCAAAACCTATCACAGAGTTGTTGAAGAAGGATACAAAGTTCATATGGACCGAGGAATGTGAGGCCAGTTTCCAGGAGTTGAAGAAACATTTGGTTACATCACCAGTGTTGATTTTGCCAAATCAGACTAAGGATTATGAGGTGTATTGTGACGCTTCACGTAGAGGACTTGGAGCAGTGCTTATGCAGGAAGGAAGAGTTGTTTCATATGCCTCACGATAGTTTAAGCCTCATGAGTTGAATTATGCTACGCATGATTTGGAGTTAGCAGCAGTAGTGCATGCATTGAAGACTTGGAGACATTTTCTCAATGGAAATCATTGTGAGGTGTACACAGATCACAAGAGTTTGGAGTATATTTTCACGCAGAAGGAGTTGAATCTCAGGCAAAGGAGATGGTTGGAGCTCATCAAGGATTATGACATGAGATTGCATTATCACCCCGGAAAGGCTAACACAGTAGCTGACGCGTTGAGCCGTAAAAGTCATGTCAACACATTAATGACGAGATATTTACCAAGGGAGTTAGCCGAAAATCTTCGTGAGCTATGTTTGGAAATAGTTCCGAGAGGCTATGTAGCCGCAATGGAGATTCAGTCTACCTTGATGGATAAGATCAGAGAAGCTCAGAAGACTGACAAGGAGATTGCCTCTATTAAGGAGAAAATGAGCGAAGAAAAAGCTAAAGGATTTCATGAGGATGAGCACGATACCTTATGGTTTGAAGACCACGTTTATGTGCCTAATGATTCGGAGATCAGGAAGTTAATTCTGCAAGAGGCCCATGATTCACCCTATTCGATTCACCCAGGAAATACCAAGATGTATCTGGATTTGAAGGATATTTTCTGGTGGACCGGAATGAAGAAGGATATTGCGAAGTATGTAGCAGTTTGTGATGTATGTCAGAGAGTAAAGGTAGAGCATCAGAAGCCAGCAGGATTGCTACAGCCATTGCCGATACCCGAATGGAAGTGGGATAAGTTAGGCATGGATTTTATTACGGGTTTACCCAGAACTCGTTCAGGCTATGACTCGATTTGGGTTGTAGTCGATCATTTGACAAAGGTAGCACATTTAATTCTAGTAAAGACTACCTATACCAGTGCAAAGTTGGCAAAGATATACATGACTAGGATCGTATGTCTGCATGGAGTTCCAAGGAGCATTGTGTCAGATAGAGGAACCCAGTTTACCTCAAAGTTCTGGAATCAGTTGCACGAAACTTTGGGTACCAGGCTGGAGTTCAGTACAGCTTTTCATCCGCAGACAGATGGACAGACCGAGAGAGTCATTCAGATTTTGGAGGATATGTTGAGAGCTTGTGTGCTAGATTACCGATCTAGTTGGGACGAGAATTTGCAGTATGCAGAGTTCTCTTACTGTTGGGTAACATAGTAATTTCAAGAAATTTCCTACGCACACGCAAGATCATGTGACGCATAGCAACGAGAGGGGGGAGTGTGATCTACATACCTAGTAGATCGACAACAGAAGCATTTGGTTGATGTGGTCGTACGTCTTGACGATCCGACCGATCAAGCACCGAAACTATGGCACCTCCGAGTTCTAGCACACGTTCAGCTCGATGACGATCCCCGGACTCCGATCCAGCAAAGTGTCGGGGAAGAGTTCCACCAGCACGACGGCGTGGTGATGATCTTGATGTACTACAGCAGCAGGGCTTCGCCTAAACACCGCTACAATATTATCGAGGACTATGGTGGCTGGGGGCACCGCACACGGCGAAGGAAAAGATCACGTGGATCAACTTGTGTGTCTCTGGGGTGCCCCTGCCTCCGTATATAAATGACTAAAGGGGGGAGGCTGGCCGGCCAAGGAGGGCGCGCCAGGAGAGTCCTACTCCCTCTGGGAGTAGGATCCCCCCCCCAATCCTAGTTGGAATAGGATTCACGGAGGGGGGAAAAGAGAGAGAGGGGCCGGCCCCTCTCCTTGTCCTATTCAAACCAAGGGAGGGGAGGGGCGCGTGGCCCATGAGGGGCTGCCTCTTCTCTTTTCCACTAAGGCCCATCATGGCCCATATTGCTCCCGGGGGGGTCCGGTAACCTCCCGGTACTCTGGTAAAATCCTGATTTCACCCGGAACACTTCCGATATCCAAACATAGGCTTCCAATATATCAATCTTTATGTCTCGACCATTTCGAGACTCCTCGTCATGTCCGTGATCACATCCGGGACTCCAAACAACCTTCGGTACATCAAAATGCATAAACTCATAATATAACTATCATCGTAACCTTACGCGTGCGGACCCTACGGGTTCGAGAACAATGTAGACATGACCGAGACACGTCTCCGGTCAATAACCAATAGCGGGACCTGGATGCCCATATTGGCTCCTACATATTCTATGAAGATCTTTATAGGTCAGACCGCATAACAACATACGTCGTTCCCTTTGTCATCGGTATGTTACTTTCCCGAGATTCGATCGTCGGTATTCCAATACCTAGTTCAATCTCGTTGCCGGCAAGTCTCTTTACTCGTTTTGTAATACATCATCCCGCAACTAACTCATTTAGTTGCAATGCTTGCAAGGCTTAAGTGATGTGCATTACCGAGAGGGCCCAGAGATACCTCTCCGACAATCGGAGTGACAAAACCTAATCTCGAAATACGCCAACCCAACATGTACCTTTGGAGACACCTGTAGTACTCCTTTATAATCACCCAGTTACGTTGTGACATTTGGTAGTACCCAAAGTGTTCCTCCGGTAAATGGGAGTTGCATAATCTCATAGTTATAGGAACATGTATAAGTCATGAAGAAAGCAATAGCAACATACTAAATGATCGGGTGCTAAGCTAATGGAATGGGTCATGTCAATCAGATCATTCTCTTAATGATGTGATCCCGTTAACAAAATAACAAATCATTGTTCATGGTTAGGAAACATAACCATCTTTCATTAACGAGCTAGTCAAGTAGAGGCATACTAGTGACACTTTGTTTGTCTATGTATTCACACATGTATTATGTTTCCGGTTAATACAATTCTAGCATGAATAATAAACATTTATCATGATTATAAGGAAATAAATCATAACTTTATTATTGCCTCTAGGGCATATTTCCTTCAGTCTCCCACTTGCACTAGAGTCGATAATCTAGATTACATAGTAATGATTCTAACACCCATGGAGCCTTGGTGCTGATCATGTTTTGCTCGTGGAAGAGGCTTAGTCAACGGTCTGCAATATTCAGATCCGTATGTATCTTGCAAATCTCTATGTATCCCACCTGGACTAGATCCCGGATGGAATTGAAGCGTCTCTTGATGTGCTTGGTTCTCTTGTGAGATCTGGATTCCTTTGCCAAGGAAATTGCACCAGTATTGTCACAAAAGATTTTCATTGGACCCGATGCACTAGGTATGACACCTAGATCGGATATGAACTCCTTCATCCAGACTCCTTCATTTGCTGCTTCCGAAGCAGCTATGTACTCCGCTTCACATGTAGATCCCGCTACAACGCTTTGTTTGGAACTGCACCAACGTACAGCCCCACTGTTTAATGTAAACACGTATCCGGTTTGCGATTTAGAATCGTCCGGATCAGTGTCAAAGCTTGCATCAACGTAACCTTTTACGATGAGCTCTTTGTCACCTCCATATACGAGAAGCATATCCTTAGTCCTTTTCAGGTATTTCAGGATGTTCTTGACCGCTGTCCAGTGATCCACTCCTGGATTACTTCGGTACCTCCCTGCTAGACTTATAGCAAGGCACACATCAGGTCTGGTACACAGCATTGCATACATGATAGATCCTATGGCTGATGCATAGGGAACATCTTTCATATTCTCTCTATCTTCTGCAGTGGTCGGGCATTGAGTCTTACTCAACTTCACACCTTGTAACACAGGCAAGAACCCTTTCTTTGCTTGATCCATTTTGAACTTCTTCAAAACTTTGTCAAGGTATGTGGTTTGTGAAAGTCCAATTAAGTGTCTTGATCTATCTCTATAGATCTTAATGCCTAATATGTAAGCAGCTTCACCGAGGTCTTTCATTGAAAAACTTTTATTCAAGTATCCCTTTATGCTATCCAGAAATTCTACATCATTTCCAATTAGTAATATGTCATCCACATATAATATCAGAAATGCTACAGAGCTCCCACTCACTTTCTTGCAAATACAGGCTTCTCCAAAAGTCTGTATAAAACCAAATGCTTTGATCACACTATCAAAGCGTTTATTCCAACTTCGAGAGGCTTGCACCAGTCCATAAATGGATCGCTAGAGCTTGCACACTTTGTTAGCTCCCTTTGGATCGACAAAACCTTCTGGTTGCATCATATACAACTCTTCTTCCAGAAATCCATTCAGGAATGCAGTTTTGACATCCATTTGCCAAATTTCATAATCATAAAATGTGGCAATTGCTAACATGATTCGGACAGACTTAAGCATCGCTACGGGTGAGAAGGTCTCATCGTAGTCAATCCCTTGAACTTGCCGAAAACCTTTTGCGACAAGTCGAGCTTTGTAGATAGTAATATTACCGTCAGCATCAGTCTTCTTCTTGAAGATCCATTTATTCTCAATTGCTTGCCGATCATCGGGCAAGTCAACCAAAGTCCATACTTTGTTCTCATACATGGATCCCATCTTAGATTTCATGGCTTCAAGCCACTTTACGGAATCTGGGCTCACCATCGCTTCTTCATAGTTCGTAGGTTCATCATGATCTAGTAGCATGACTTCCAGAACAGGATTACTGTACCACTCTGGCGCGGATCCAACTCTGGTTGATCTACGAGGTTCAGTAGTATCTTGTTCTGAAGTTTCATGATCATTATCATTAGCTTTCTCACTAACTGGTGTAGGTGTCACAGAAACAGTTTTCTGTGAGGCACTACTTTCCAATAAGGGAGCAGGTACAGTTACCTCGTCAAGTTCTACTTTCCTCCCACTCACTTCTTTCGAGAGAAACTCCTTCTCCAGAAAGTTTCCGAATTTAGCAACAAAAGTCTTGCCTTCGGATCTGTGATAGAAGGTGTATCCAATAGTTTCCTTTGGATATCCTATGAAGACACATTTCTCCGACTTGGGTTCGAGCTTATCAGGTTGAAGCTTTTTCACATAAGCATCGCAGCCCCAAACTTTTAGAAACGACAACTTTGGTTTCTTGCCAAACCACAGTTCATAAGGCGTCGTCTCAACGGATTTTGATGGTGCCCTATTTAACGTGAATGTGGCCGTCTCTAGAGCGTACCCCCAAAACGATAGCGGTAAATCAGTAAGAGACATCATAGACCGCACCATATCTAGTAAAGTACGATTACGACATTCGGACACACCATTACGCTGTGGTGTTCCGGGTGGCGTGAGTTGCGAAACTATTCCACAAATTTTCAAATGTACACCAAACTCGTAACTCAAATATTCTCCTCCACGATCAGATCATAGAAACTTTATTTTCTTGTTACGATGATTTTCAACTTCACTCTGAAATTCTTTGAACTTTTCAAATGTTTCAGACTTATGTTTCATTAAGTAGATATACCCATATCTGCTCAAAATCATCTGTGAAGATGAGAAAATAACGATATCCTCCATGAGCCTCAATATTCATCGGACCACATACATCTATATGTATGATTTACAACAAATCTGTTGCTCTCTCCATAGTACCGAAGAACGGCGTTTTGGTCATCTTGCCCATGAGGCACGGTTCGCAAGTACCAAGTGATTCATAATGAAGTGGTTCCAAAAGTCCATCAGTATGGAGTTTCTTCATGCGCTTTACACCGATATGACCTAAACGGCAGTGCCACAAATAAGTTGCACTATCATTATCAACTCTGCATCTTTTGTCTTCAACATTATGAATATGTGTGCTACTACTATCGAGATTCAACAAGAATAGACCACTCTTCAAGGGTGCATGACCATAAAAGATATTACTCATATAAATAGAACAACCATTATTCTCTGATTTAAATGAATAACCGTCTCGCATCAAACAAGATCCAGATATAATGTTCATGCTTAACGCTGGCACCAAATAACAATTATTTAGGTCTAATATTAATGCCGAAGGTAGATGTAGAGGCAGCGTGCCGACTGCGATCACATCGACTTTGGAACCGTTTCCCACGCGCATCGTCACCTTGTCCTTAACCAATCTTCGCTTGATCCGTAGTCCCTGTTTCGAGTTGCAAATATTAGCAACAGAACCAGTATCAAATACCCAGGTGCTACTGTGAGCAGTAATAAGGTACACATCAATAACATGTATATCACATATACCTTTGTTCACCTTTCCATCCTTCTTATCCGCCAAATACTTGGGGCAGTTCCGCTTCCAGTGACCAGTCTGGTTGCAATAGAAGCACTCAGTTTCAGGCTTAGGTCCAGGTTTGGGTTTCTTCTCTTGAGTAGCAACTTGCTTGCCATTCTTTTTGAAGTTCCCCTTCTTCTTTCCTTTGCCCTTTTTCTTGAAACTAGTGGTCTTGTTGACCATCAACACTTGATGCTCCTTCTTGATTTCTACCTCCGCAGCTTTCAGCATCGCAAAGAGCTCGGGAATAGTCTTATTCATCCGTTGCATATTATAGTTCATCACGAAGCTCTTGCAGCTTGGTGGCGGTGATTGGAGAATTCTGTCAATGATGCAATCATCTGGAAGATTAACTCCCGATTGAATCAAGTGATTATTATACCCAGACATTTTGAGTATATGCTCACTAACAGAACTGTTCTCCTCCATCTTGCAGCTATAGAACTTATTGGAGACTTCATATCTCTCAATCCGGGCATTTGCTTGAAATATTAACTTCAACTCCTGGAACATCTCATATGCTCCATGACATTCAAAACATCGTTGAAGTCCCAATTCTAAGCCGTAAAGCATGGCACACTGAACTATCGAGTAGTCATCAGCTTTGCTCTGCCAGACGTTCATAACATCCGATGTTGCTCCTATAGCAGGCCTGGCACCTAGCGGTGCTTCCAGGACGTAATTCTTCTGTGCGGCAATGAGGATAATCCTCAAGTTACGGACCCAGTCCGTGTAATTGCTACCATCATCTTTCAACTTTGCTTTCTCAAGGAACGCATTAAAATTAAACGGAACAACAGCACGAGCCATCTATCTACAAACAAGCATAAATGAGCAAGATACTTATCAGGTACTAAGTTTCATGATAAATTTAAGTTCAGTTAATTTACTTAAAGAACTCCCACTTAGATAGACATCCCTCTAATCCTCTAAGTGATTACGTGATCCAAATCAACTAAACCATGTCCGATCATCACGTGAGATGGAGTAGTTTCATCGGTGAACATCATTATGTTGATCATATCTACTATATGATTCACGCTCGACCTTTCGGTCTCCGTGTTCCGAGGCCATATCTGTATATGCTTGGCTCGTCAAGTATAACCTGAGTATTCCGCGTGTGCAACTGTTTTGCACCCGTTGTATTTGAACGTAGAACCTATCACACCCGATCATCACGTGGTGTCTCAGCATGAAGAACTTTCGCAACGGTGCATACTCAGGGAGAACACTTCTTGATAATTAGTGAGAGATCATCTTATAATGCTACCGTCAATCAAAGCAAGATAAGATGCATAAAAGATAAACATCACATGCAATCAATATAAGTGATATGATATGGCCATCATCATCTTGTGCTTGTGATCTCCATCTCCGAAGCACCGTCGTGATCACCATCATCACCGGCGTGACACCTTGATCTCCATCGTAGCATCGTTGTCGTCTCGCCAAGCTTGTGCTTCCATGACTATCGCTACCGTTTAGTGATAAAGTAAAGAATTACATCGCGATTGCATTGCATACAATAAAGCGACAACCATATGGCTCCTGCCAGTTGCCGATAACTCGATTACAAAACATGATCATCTCATACAATAAAAATCAGCATCATGTCTTGACCATATCACATCACAACATGCCCTGCAAAAACAAGTTAGACGTCCTCTACTTTGTTGTTGCAAGTTTTACGTGGCTGCTACGGGCTTAAGCAAGAACCAATCTTACCTACGCATCAAAACCACAACGATAGTTTGTCAAGTTGGTGTTGTTTTAACCTTCGCAAGGACCGGGCGTAGCCACACTCAGTTCAACTAAAGTTGGAGAAACTGTCACCCACAAGCCACCTCTGTGCAAAGCACGTCGGGAGAACCGGTCTCGCGTAAGCGTACGCGTAATGTCGGTCTAGGCCGCTTCATCCAACAATACCACCGAACCAAAGTATGACATGCTGGTAAGCAGTATGACTTATATCGTCCACAACTTACTTGTGTTTTACTCGTGCATATAACATCAACATATAAAACCTAGGCTCGGATGCCACTGTTGGGTAACGTAGTAATTTCAAAAAAAATCCTACGAACACACAAGATCATGTAACGCATATCAACGAGAGGGGGGAGTGTGATCTACATACCTAGTAGATCGACAACGGAAGCGTTTGGTTGATGTAGTCGTACGTCTTGACGATCCGACCGATCAAGCACCGAAACTACGGCACCTCCGAGTTCTAGCACACGTTCAGCTCGATGACGATCCCCGGACTCCGATCCAGCAAAGTGTCAGGGAAGAGTTCCGTCAGCACGACGGCGTGGTGACGATCTTGATGTACTACAGCAGCAGGGCTTCGCCTAAACTCCGCTACAATATTATCGAGGACTATGGTGGTTGGGGGCGCCGCACACGGCTAAGAAAAAGATCACGTGGATCAACTTGTGTGTCTCTGGGGTGCCCCTGCCTCCGTATATAAAGGACTAAAGGGGGGAGGCTGGCCGGCCAAGGAGGGCGCGCCAGGAGAGTCCTACTCCCTCTGGGAGTAGGATTCCCCCCCCCCCTCCAATCCTAGTTGGAATAGGATTCGTGGAGGGGGGAAAAGAGAGAGAGGGGCCGACCCCCTCTCCTTGTCCTATTCGGACCAAGGGAGGGGAGGGGTGCGCGGCCCATGAGGGGCTGCCTCTTCTCTTTTCCACTAAGGCCCATCATGGCCCATATTGCTCCCGGGGGGTTCCGGTAACCTCCCGGTACTCCGGTAAAATCCCGATTTCACCCGGAACACTTCCAATATCCAAACATAGGCTTCCAATATATCAATCTTTATGTCTCGACCATTTCGAGACTCCTCTTCATGTCCGTGATCACATCCGGGACTCCGAACAAGCTTCGGTACATCAAAATGCATAAACTCATAATATAACTGTCATCGTAACCTTAAGCGTGCGGACCCTACGGGTTCGAGAACAATGTAGACATGACCGAGACACAACTCCTATAACGGGATCGTTTAGAATATGTAGTTGCATAATCTCATAGTTATAGGAACATGTATAAGTCATGAAGAAAGCAATAGCAACATACTAAACGATCGGGTGCTAAGCTAATGGAATGGGTCATGTCAATCAGATCATTCTCTTAATGATGTGATCCCGTTAATCAAATAACAACTCATTGTTCATGGTTAGGAAACATAACCATCTTTGATTAATGAGCTAGTCAAGTAGAGGCATACTAGTGACACTTTGTTTGTCTACGTATTCACACATGTATTATGTTTCCGGTTAATACAATTCTAGCATGAATAATAAACATTTATCATGATTATAAGGAAATAAATAATAACTTTATTATTGCCTCTAGGGCATATTTCCTTCACTTACAGCAATAGTTATCAATCCAGTTTGAAGATGACCCCTTTCAAAGCCTTGTACGGAAGGAGGTGCAGAACCCCATTGTCGTGGGATGAAGTTGGAGACCGTCAGTTGTTTGGACCGGATCTGGTTAAGGAGTCTGAACAAAAAGTGAAATTGATTCGCGATAGGCTCAAGGTAGCCCAGTCCAGGCAGAAGAGCTATGCAGATTCTAAATACAAGGAGACAGTTTACGAAGTCGGAGACCGAGTTTACCTTTGAGTATCTCCCCTTCGAGGAGTTAAGCGCTTTGGAGTTAAGGGGAAATTAGCGCCACATTTTGTAGGACCATATCAAGTTTTGGAGCGTATGGGAGAAGTATCCTACAAGTTGGAATTGCCCGAAGGATTGTCAGGAGTTCACGATGTATTCCATGTTTCCCAGTTGAAGAAGTGCCAAGCAGAGATGGCTGATATACCGCTGGGAGATACAGTGCCGCTGGAAGTGATTCAGTTGGATAGTGATTTGACCTATGAGGAGAAACCAGTCAAGATCCTTGAGCATGCCAGCCGAGTCACCCGCAACAAGGTTATAAGGTTTTGCAAAGTTCAGTGGAGCCACCACACGGAAGATGAAGCCACCTGGGAACGAGAGGAAAATTTGCTGAAGGACCACCCTCACCTATTTTCTAGCCAACCCGAATCTCGAGGGCGAGATTCATCTTAAGGGGGATAGCTTTGTAACATCCCAAATTTTCAATTTGGAATGTTATACACTAGATCATCATTGCATATCATGTTTCATTGCATTTTGGTTGATCCTAGAAATTCTACGCAACTCAAGGACCATCGAAGAGAGTTGGGGATTTTCGCTATTTTCATATTTGAGTTTTCACAAATTTTGAAAATAGGATCATTTGATTTTATTTATTTCATCTTCAATTATTTATATTATGAAAATTATGAGAGAGGGAATACAATGACTTTCCCAAAATAAAGAAATATTGAGGGTTTAATAAAAAATCAAATAAGATTTTATTTTGGTTTTATTTGCTATTTTATTTGAATTTAGGAAAAATTGCACGTTTTCAAAATTGCATTTAGAGCAAAAAAATGTTCATCCTGTTCTAAATATTTTATTTAGACGGAGAAAATTTGTTTTGGCATTTTTAGAATTTTATTAATTTATCTAGAAATTTTTTTAGTCGCAGCGAAATTGTTTAAAAAAAAGAGACCCCGCGCCCGACTGGGCCAAGGGCCCAGCCGAGCGGGCTGGCCCAGCCAGCCGCCGCCGCCTCTCGCCGGGTCGGGACAAAGTCTCGACCAGCGTCGCCGCCGCCCGAGTCCGGGGAGGACTCCGCCTCCCGAGGCCGACCCCTCCCCCAAGTCGCCTCTCCCCGCCCCCTGCAGCCCACACCGCCGCCGCCCCCCCTGCAGCCCACACCACCGCCGCAGCCGCACGCCCCAGCGCTGCCGCCGCACGCCGCCCGCGCCGCCTACCGCCGCCCCGTGCCGCTTGCCGCCGCCGCATGTCGCCCAGAGCCGCCGCCCCGCCGCCTCGCGCCACCCGCCGCCCTGCCGGAGTCTCACCGGAGTGCCGCCGCCCGGTTTTTGAGAAAAAGCCGTTTCGGTTTTTTTTTTAAAAAATCCCTAGTTTTCATTTTTAAATAGATCGGTTTTTCTCTCGTTTATTTATTTAGCGAGTGTTCGCTCGTCCGTTCGTTTTAACGAAAGCATTTTCATTTAGTTCCTATTAATGAACGTTCATTCGTTAATCGTTCATCGTTTTTCTTTTTCTCGGATTAAATCCGTGATTTTTCTGATCGCGATTTCTGATCTGATGTCCGTTTTAGTTTAATTTTCGCTCGTTTGTTGGAATGAGGCGATTCAAGCACGTGGAGTTTCGTCTCGAAACCCTCTTTCCGTTTAACCAACCCAAACAAGTTTTTGCCTCAGTAAAATTTGCCCTAGTTTCAGATTAGTAAATGAAGCTTATTTCTTTTGCCGTTTGTCTTTCGTTGCTTCATTCGATTTGATTTTTTGCCAACCGGAGTTCTTAAGTTGAACTTTCTGGTTAGTTCTCTTATTCGAGTTTTACCTGTGCATTAGATGAGTACTTATTGTATGCTTGTTTGTTTGCGATAGAGTACCCGGAGTGCGCCGCTTGCTACTTCGAATCGCTAGGTTTCACGGATCATAAGCAAGGCAAGTAACACTTTGATCATACTTCCTATTACCCAGTTTTATTGCATTAGATCAACCCTCACACATTGCATTGTTTAGGATCTAATTAAATTGTGGGTCTGGGAAGTAGATGAGGTAGTACCTATTACCTGTTATTACCAAACCTTTGGGAGTTACTTCTACATTTGCTTGTTATGCCATGCTATGCTCGTAGACGTGGATTGGGTTTGAGAGCATTCATGACAGATGTGAGATTGTTAATTAATGGTTTACTTAAGGTGGCAACTTAAATACACATCTGGGTGGATTGAGGCACCTCGGTATTCCAACGATTGCCTGTTTTCTTTTGGACCGCCACCCAGGCTCAAAGGGATCATGAGATTTTTCAAACTAGAAACTTCTGTGTGCAGCGACAAGCTACTATGGGCTCTAGCATAGTTGACTAAGTCGTGCGAACTCTTATAGTGGTAGACTAGCAGATGTAGGGGCTGTAGGTTGGTACGGTCTACCCGTTCGTAAGGTGCTAGCGCTTCTGAAGGACTATCTCGGTCATTCGTTTCTCAAACACCATGTAGTGCGAGAAATCCAACGGAGGAGATCGAGTCTTGTGGGGAAAAGTGCGCAAACCTCTGCAGAGTGTATAAACTAATCATGGTTAGCCATGTCCCCGGTTATGGACATCTTGAGTATCTAGTACTTGGATTATCATGTGAATCTCATCATGTTACTCTAAATTAATATTGTGGGTTTTTGTCTTAATGATGATGCTTAATTGGGATTGAGAATGCTGTCAACCATTCTCAATGTTTAACAACTACCATGATAGTTAAATAAATTTTATTCCTTTGCAGTAGGGAAAAATTGGCTTTACGCAAAACTGTAACCATAGAGCTATCCACCAGCTAAATATGCATATAGAATAGCCTTATTCTTTATCATTCTCTATGTGTTACATTGCCAGCATATTCCATGTGCTGACCCGTTTCGGGTTGCAACGTTAATGTTGCAGACTTTTCAGACGACGAGTAAGGTGCTTTTAGGTCGTGGTTCTATACTCAGTGATGCCGTTGGAGTTGATGGACTCACTTATCTTCCAAGCCTTCCGCTGTTATCGTTATTAGATGGCCTTAAGCCATATTTATTGTAATAAGTTCTCTTTGAGACTCTCGATGTAATAAGTGTGTGATTGCTACTCTGTTATAAATCCTTCAAGTACTGTGCGGTGTCAGCATTACTGATCCAGGGATGACACCTGAGCACAGAGATTGGACCGTTTGAGGTCTGGTCGCTACAGAGGCAGCTGATCTCGTTTGATTTATCAACGAGTTTCTGGTAGGCATTCTTGGTTGTGGTACTAGCATTATCGGCAGGTTCCTCTGGAAGCGGATCCTCTAGAACATGTTCCTTTTTATCATGCTTGAGAACAATTCTCAAATTTCTATACCAGGTAGTAAAGTTTGTTCCATTCAGTTTATCCTTTTCCAGAATTGATTTCAATGCAAAGTTGGGTTGAGTAGGTGGTGTCATTGATCTACAACAGAAAAATATGCAATCACTAAGGAATGTGTTTATGTAGAGTAATTCTAGCCTTAAACAGCAATACTCCCACTGAAGTCAGCATCCCTCCGCAAACTCTCAGTGATTCAGGATCCGACTAGCACATGTGACTAGTGAGCTTTAGCATCACTACTAGACAACATGCCTATCCGGTAAGCAACTCCTTACTAATCATATCTCTATACGACTCCTGCCGGTTGGGTAGGTATCTCATACCCCGGCTCCTGACCTATTTTGCCACAAGGCCCAAAACCGTTTTGATAGCCTTGTGAAGTTAACCTAATGCAGTGCATGTCCGTGTCCGACACAAACCCTTCAGTTCAAGGACACCTAGCAGCACCCCAATTTTATGAGCCCAGTACTAGACATACTTGACGTGCAAAGGTGCAATATCAGGAATGGCAAATTTCTTGATATTAACGAGGGATCTTTCTATCATTCTAACATGCATAGAAAACAAGAAGCATAACAATCACAAATAAAACATATACTATGAAATAGTATGGCTCCTTCATGGATGTCCTTCTAGGTCGGCTCCGACTCCGATGACCAACTAGGAACTCCATCTTTTTTGTCACGACGGGACGCCAAGCCACCAACCTGATCTCTATTATCCAACTACTACAACTAGTAATGAATTTTACATAGAGTCACAAGTCGACACGCGGGTCATTATACAATATAATGATAGCACTTTGGCTCCTGCCGGCTGACAAACATGACACGCAGGCCACGTATAATTTACACACATGCATCACATACACATGAGCCATACTATTCACATTAAACCTGCAAAACAAAGTTACGCATAGAATCGCATCCTACCGGTTTGAGTGATCGTGTACTAAATACAAGGTGCTACGCACACGGCAGTCCCGAAATACAAGGACCTCGGAAATCACATATCACATCTGTACTCCGATCACGCCGAATTCTATGATCTGACCGGTCTTATCGATCATCGGGAGCCCGATTCGGATTTACGTTTCACTGTTAACCCCGATGGCGAATACCGACCGGTAGGGGTATGTTGTGTCACGACCTCATCGACTCCGGTCATCAGAAAACATAGCCACATCAATCCCCATGTGCAGTTGATCTCATCAACCGTGCACACAGCCAATCTCATCAACGACAACAGATCACATCTATCGCCTCCACATATCTAATATGCATACGATATGAATCCAAATCCTATAGCAGAGGTTCTGATATCACTATTGGGATCTACAGTAGGGTGCGTCGACTGCAAATTAAAATTTTCCTACATGCAGAACAACCAAGAACATGCTACGGGAGATGGATCACAGTTTGTTACCACTAGACGTGCAGTGTCGTGCAGCGGAAGAAGAGTTGGGGCTGCGCGTCCACGTGGATCGTCTCCTCCTTGTCCGATCTTCCTCGTACAGCCGGTAGTCGGTTCCCACGTACAGGTTCGCCGAAGCAGCGCAAGTGCACCGCCTCTAACGGTATACACGCGTGCAGGAGGAACGTCGTGCGGCGGACTGCTAGGTCCGATCACACAACTGGCGACGAGTGGAGGTGTCTATTCGCAACACATGCAAACCCTAGTGACAGCGCCGAAGCGATCAATCGGGTGAGTGTGCGACACCTCCACTTTATATAGGCGTCCGTCGCAGGCTCAACACTTGGGCCTTGCATGGACCCTAAAGCCCATAAGTCTACTCGGCCACAATCTGAATACAGCTCGGATCACATCCGACCAGTGTCCTCGAATCTGACCTCGTAGGTTCCTTCCCTTAAGCGCGCGACCCCTTAGGTTCAAGCCAGCTTGGGCGCAGTTCGGATCACCTCTGAACTGCACGGTTGGTAGCGGCCTCTAGCAAGGCATGCCGAACACCAAACAGACTATGAAGCTAGTTAGGCGAACCTGTACATCATACTTCCATTCCTTTTGCCACATGATATATGTTGTCGGGCTCAAGGCGAGTCTGTCATCCTTGTGCTAGCCCGACCTCTTTCTCGTTTCAGTGATACCGACCACAAACCGGATTATCTCATAATCCTTATTGCATGGCCATGCTTATCCTGGTCGGATCACACGAGGGGCCCAGAGTATATCTCTCTTGATCGGAGGGGCAAATCCCATCTTGCTCGACCATATCTCGCAGCATGGGTCTGGACGAGCCCGGAACCTACCTTTATAACTACCCAGTCATGGAGTAGCGTTTGGTTGGCCAAAGCAAGTCTGTTACCATCCTGAGTACATGCGCCAGCTCAGGTCTTAGGACATAGAACGTATGTTGTACTCGAGACTCACAGATGGCATATCGTTGCGTCTCATAGTTGGGTCTGTCCGACTTGGACCTTATCTCGACTCAGATCCGACTACGTCGAATCCGACGAGATCCTTCCAAGTCCATATTATCCGGTTAGCATCCAATGCTCCATGGCTAGTGAGACCAAGCCATCGGCCGTGTCATATGCTAGTCTAGTTGGCTGCGCGTCCACACAGCCCTTTCGACTAGGGACCTTTTAGGACAGTCATCATACAATGCATAGTCCCACAAACAAGTCACGTACTTGCTGATACACATCATTGATAATGTCCAAGGACTATCTTTATTCATAAACACATAGGAAATATCACCATACATGATTGCCTCTAGGGCATATCTTCAACACCGGAAAAGGCCCCAAGATGGGATCTCTTGGGTATAGAAGGTTGCGATAGTGGAAATAGGGTTTCGTGGTGCTCCTAGATGTTTTGGGGGTATATGGATATATATATATATAGGAGGAAGAAGTAGGTCGGTGGAGCTGCGAGGTGCCCACGAGGGTGGGGCGCGCCTCCCTGCCTCGTGGCCTCCTTGCTCCTTTCTTGACGTCTACTCCAAGTCCCCTGGATCACGTTTGTTCCAGAAATAACTCTCCCGATGGTTTCATTCCGTTTGGATCCGTTTGATATTCCTTTTCTACGAAACACTGAAATAGGCAAAAAAAACAGCAATTTGCACTGGGCCTTAGGTTAGTAGGTTAGTCCCTAAAATAATATAAAAGTGTATAATAAAGCCCATTAAACATCCAAGACAGATAATATAATAGCATGAAACAATCAAAAATTATATATACGTTGGAGACGTATCAATAGCTTCCTCTTACGACCTTCATTTTTTTCTATGTCTAACGTGCACTACTACAACTGTAATGTGAAATTTTTGAAAATTCTAGGGGTCATTTGACCTTTCAAAGACATTTAAGTGATTTTGTAGCCATTTAATGACCTTAATTCAAATTTGAACTACATCTACATGCAACGCCTAACCAAAACGGTTTGAAAAATCATATTTTTGTGTATTTGTGTGCGAGTTAATTCCATGTGCAGTAAATTAGAAGGAATTTCAAACATATTGGTCTCAAGGCATGGGCACATGCATGGAGTGCCATGGCATTTTAATTCCAAAAAATTAAAAAATGACCAGAAAAATATGAAACCTTGCTTGATTTAATGTCATGCCACCAACATGATGTGGTAAAAAATTGGCCCATATGATGAAAGTTTGGACACACCCCCCTCACAAACCGGAGCAACTCACTAGAAGGTTCGTGGTTTCGAGAGTGAACAATGCATGTTTGATGACGAATGTGAGATAGTTTCCTCTTACGGCCTTCAAATTTTTTTCTACGCTTAACGTGCACTAATACAACTATCATGTGAAAATTTGGAAAATTTCAGGGGTCATTTGACCTTTTAAAGACATTTAAGTGATTTTCTAACCATTTAATGACCATAATTAAAATTTGAAATACATCTACATGCAACACAAAACGGTTTGAAAAATCATTTTTTTTGTGTGCTTGTGTGCGAGTTAATTTCATGTGCAGTAAATTAGAAGGAATTTTCAAACATATTGGTCTCAAGGCATGGGCACATGCATGGAGTGCCATGGCATTTTTATTCCGAAAAAATTAAAATGATCAGAAAAATATGAAACCTTGCTTGAGTTAATGTCATGCCACCAAGATGATGTGGTAAAAAATTTGGCTTGTTTGACGAAAGTTTGGATACACACCCCTCACAAACCGGAGCAACTCTCTAGAACGTTCGTGGTTCCGAGAGGGAACAATGCATGTTTGATGAAGAACGGGAGATAGCTTCCTCTTACGGCCTTCTAATTTTTTCCTACGTTTAACGTGCACTAATACAACTATCATGTGAAAATTTGGAAAATTTCAGGGGTCATTTGACCTTTTAAAGACATTTAAGTGTTTTTCTAACAATTTAATGACCGTAATTCAAATTTGAACTACACCTACATGCAACGCCTAACCATAACGGTTTGAAAAATCATTATTTTGCGTACTTGTGTGCGAGTTAAAAAATCATCAGACAATGTAAATATCTGGTGTTCAAAAAAGAAAATGTAAAGATCTGGCAAGACAACCGGCCCCCACACGATTGGCACTCTATCTCGCAGCTCAAGGTTTGGTAGGTGAGTGGCATGGATCATTAATCAGAGACGGTTCTGCATTGGAAACCGTCAGCTATTATGTTCACATATGGATTTTGGCTATTATGTTCACACACGGATTTTGCTGCGGGAATCGTGTGTAATTCAAACTACAGTACTCGTAAATTCCGGCGACTGGCGTGTGTACTGTCCCCGTCGATCTAGATTCCGGCCACCAATAAATACTACCTTGCTCACGTCGCCCCGCCTGCATTCACATCTACATCCTTCCCATGCTCGCCCTCTCTCTCTCAAATATCTGCCATGGCACCGCCGGTCTGCCCACGCATCGATGAGGAGTCGCCGCCCCCCGAGGACGCTCACTCAAATAGCAGCGACGAGGACCCCTACACGCCGCTGGACGAGGTTGCACCGGACCCCCCCCCCCAACTTTGGATTGGTTTTGGGGCCAGTACAATCTTTGTGTGTGGAAGTCGCTGCCGCCAGCTGAGAAAGCCAGACAAGTGGCGCTCAAGAAGGAGATGGCGGAGGAGAAAGCTAGGTACCAGGTGGCCTGTGAAGCCCATGATGCCGCCTGGAAAAAGGAGACGACAGAGCTTTGGGGGCGGGCCCATCGTCGTGCCAAGGAGGTGTACGAAGACGGGTACTTCGCGGGGAAGGTCATAGGCGCTGGGCGCCTCGTCGCTACGTGGAGGTGGGCTGATAAGCTCCAGCGTGCCACCGACGAGGAGTTCCAGTGGGCGCCTAACGAAATGGCAAGATAGGCCGTGCGCGTCCGCTAGCAAGAGGCAGATCGGTACGTCAAGCACTGCGAGGCGAAGGAGGCGGAGTACTGCCTTCGCACTGGGAAGACGTCGCGCACCAGGGAGCTGTTGGCGAGGGGCTGCCGGAATACTGGCCCGATGAGGAATTTTTAGTTTTAGTATTCTTCTTTTTCAATTTTATGCATTGTACCTAGTAGTTAAGTATCATCACGTATATGTGATGATATTATATGTATATTATGTGATGAACTAATGAACAATTAATATATATATATATATATATATATTATGAATTCCATTTTCTATCTATTTTTGTATACTAATTTGAATCTAGCTATTATCATCCACATATACATAATGGAACGCGTATACACACACATTGAAACAGAACATATAAGAATGGAAAACAAAGTACACATATTGAAACATAGCAATAAAGAGAGCGATACTATGATTGTTGTGAATACATAGCTATCCACGTCGAAACGACTTTTCAAAATAAAATGCATCCATGAGACCATGACCAGCAGCCCTTGCCTACGGTAGCTCTTGACTCTGCCTGAACTCGTGCAGGCATTCGTCAAAGCGGTCGACATGCTCGCGGTACATCTGGAGCATGATCTCGAGCTCCAAGTTGGCTATTTCATCGGAGATCACCAGCTCGAGGATGCGACGGCCATGTTCCTCTACTGCGTCCAGGTGGACACCTGGGCCAAGGGGGTGGTCGAGCCTATGGACCAACGTGTTGGCATCCAGCGGGCCGCGGACAAAGCAAATGGCGGCACCCATGCGAACGGCGTGGCAGGCGTCTAGTGCAAGTACGGCACGGCCGATCTTTGGTGCAAGTACGGCACTGAGGGCCTCTGCCACTCCTGGCGAGGAATGGGGGTACTGACGAGATGTGTACCTAGCTGCGATGCCGTGTCGACAGCAGGCTAGCGCCGATGGATCTGCTCTTGCTGTGCGGCGCGCCGCGCCTCTCACTCTGTGGTGCTCCAACGGTCTCGCCATGCGGCGAGCCACAGCCTATCGGCGCGGATGCGCCTAGCTTGCTCTACGGCGCGCCATCGATCATGTTGTGCGGTGAGCTGTAGCCTATCGGCGCTGACATGCCTATCTTGATCCACGGCGCTCAAGCGCCATGCGCCAAAGGTCTGCTCAACCCTGGCAATGACGCGCATCACGGCGTCATCCATCGCGTTGCCGGGGAGCACCACAGCCTCGACGGGCCATGGCGCCTGCTCGTTTTCCTCGTCGACGAGGTTGATGGCAAAGGCGACGCCTTGGTGGGTTGGCATGCCTAGAAAAGGTGGATGTGCTACAAGCTGCGCTTGTCGCCTCCGTGCGTCGCACGCCGCCTATGCGCTATATCGCTGGGTGGGGGAAACATGTAAGGGAATGGCGGGAAATGGTGGTGTGTTCATTAAACGCCATCAATTAATGGAAACTTAGGATAAAACAAACATCGAGCTAGCACAAGAAGTAGATGATGATCAGATGAACACGGACCACACTAGAGAACCCGTCGGTGATGAATTCATCAATCCCAAACGGTTGAATACTAGCAAGCGTTTGCCCACAACACACACAGCCAATTCCATCACAAACATGTCAGATGGATCAACTGTATGCCACCTATCGCACATTGTCAAAAAGTAATGCGGTAGACCTTCTTTAACATGTGTTAGAAAATAATAATAAAAAACAAGGACCTCGAGGTTAAATTAACTCATGGGATGAACTTCCCATCCAGTCACCCATCTGATGGCTGCTCTAGACTGAGCACACTTAACTTGAGAGTTTTCTTACATGAGCTATTGGTGGAACAGCTAGTCCTTGCTGATAGGATGCCTCTTCGCATCATTATGGCGTATCCGGATGACCGCTCGTCCCCTAATGACCAATAGATGTTGTGTAGACAGAGCATATCACATACATCTTATTAGAAGCAATCGCCTGTGTTATTATCGGTCTTCGCACACATTTCTGATTAGAGACCTGTTTGCCGCGTATCACACACATCTTGTTATATTGAACCATTTCTGTTCTCTTGTCTCAACGCAAACAGTTCATCCAAGTGAACTGCATGCCATATATCGCACACACCTTCATCTGGCTACCCATTATTTTTGTGTTGCCTAATCACAAACAGTTCATCCGAGTGAACCGTATGATGTATATCACACACACCTTCATCTGGTTGCCTATTTCTTTTGTTCCTCCTCATCGCAAACACTTAATTAAGCTGAACCGAATGCCCTGCATCACACACACAACTAAAATCTGAACCATATTTGATGCATCCTCCATCGCAAATGTTTTGCACCTTTTTTGATGGTTATTTCACACCACCATTTGCGATTATGGCATCGCACACAGTTTTGTCGAAGGGTCTCTGATCGTAGTGTCGCGTTAGCAGCAACCTGCAGTAGTGTGAGTTCACAATAGTACCAAAAGTGGTGATTTACTTTCTTATACTAATGGATCTCATGAGTTTTTCTATTGAGTTTTGTGTTGTGAAGTTTTCAAGTTTTGGGTAAAGATTTGATGGACTATGGAATAAGGAGTGGCAAGAGCCTAAGATTGGGGATGCCCAAGGCACACCAAGGTAATATTCAAGGACAACCTAGCATCTAAGCTTGGGGATGCCCCGGATGGCATCCCCGACCCTCTTTCATCTTTGTATATTGGTAAATTTACTTGAGGCCAGATTTTTATTCACCACATGATATGTGTTTTGCTTGGAGCGTCTTGTATGATATGAGTCTTTGCTTTTTAGTTTGCCACAATCATCCTTGTTGTACACACCTTTTGAGAGGGACATGCATTAATCGTAAATTTATTAGAATACTCTATGTGCTTCACTTATATCTTTTAAGCTAGGCAATTTGCTCTGGTGCTTCACATATATATTTTTAGAGCACGTCGGTGGCTTTATTTTATAGGAATCGTTGAACTCTCATGCTCCAGTTATATTATTTTGAGAGTCTCTCTAAACAATATGGTAACTTGCTTAGGTTATGAATTTAGTGCTAATATGATGGGCATCCAAGAGGGATATAATAAATACTTTCATATAAAGAGCATTGAATACTATGAGAAGTTTGATTCCTTATGATTGTTTTTTTGAGATATAAAGATGGTGATATTATAGTCATGCTAGTGAGTAATTGTGGATTTTTAGAATACTTGTTTTAAAGTTTACGATTCCCGTAGCATGCACGTATGTTGAACCGTTATGTGATGAAGTCGGGGCATGATTTATTTATTGATTGTCTTCCTTATGAGTGACGGTCGGGGACAAGCGATGGTATATTCCTACCAGTCTACCCCCTAGGAGCATGTGTGTAGTACTTTGTTTCGATAACTAATAAAATTTTGCAATAAGTATGTGAGTTCTTTATGACTAATGTTGAGTACATGGATTATACGCACTCTCACCCTTCCACCATTACTAGCCTCTCTAGTACCACACAACTTTCGCTAGTGCATTAAACCCACCATTTACCCTTCCTCAAAACAGCCACCATACCTACCAATTATGGTATTTCCATAGCCATTCCGAGATATATTGCCATGCAACTTCCACCGTTTTGTTTATTATGACATGCACCATCATTGTCATATTGCTTTGCATGATCGTAAGATAGCTAGCATGATGTTTTCATGGCTTGTCTGTTTTTTGATGTCATTTGCTACGCTAGGTCATTGCACATCCCGGTACACCGCCGGAGGCATTCATATAGAGTCATATTTTGTTCTAAGTATCAAGTTGTAATTATTGAGTTGTAAGTAAATAAAAGTGTGATGATCATCATTATTAGATCAATATTGTCCCATGTGAGGAAAGGATGATGGAAGCTATGATTCCCTCACAAGTTGGGATGAGTCTTCGGACTTCACAAAAATAAAAGAGGCCAAAGAAGCCCACCATAAAAAAATGAGAGAAAAGAGAGAAGGGGCAATGCTACTATCCTTTTTCCACACTTGTGCTTCAAAGTAGCACCATGATCTTCATGATAGAGAGTCTCCTATGTTGTCACTTTTATATACTAGTGGGAATTTTTCATTATAGAACTTGGCTTGTATATCCCAATGATGGGCTTCCTCAAATTACCCTAGGTCTTCGTGAGCAAGCGAGTTGGATGCACACCCACTTAGTTTCTTTTGGAGCGTTCATAAACTTATTGCTCTAGTGCATCTGTTGCATGGCAATCCCTACTCACTCGCATTGATATATATTGATGGGCATCTCATAGCCCGTTAATATGCCTAGTTGATGTGAGACTATCTCCTTCTTTTCTCCACAACCACCATATTCTATTCCACCTATAGTGCTATATCCATGGCTCACGCTCATGTATTGCGTGAAAGTTGAAAAAGTTTGAGAACATCAAAAGTATGAAACAATTGCTTGGCTTGTCATCGGGTTTGTGCATGATTTAATACTTTGTGTGATGAAGATGGAGCATAGCCAGACTATATGATTTTGTAAGGATAACTTTCTTTGGCCATGTTATTTTGAGAAGACACGATTGTTTTATTAGTATGCTTGAAGTATTATTGTTTTTATGTCAATATTAAACTTTTCTTTTGAATCTTACGGATCTAAATATTCATGCCACAATAAAGGAAATTACATGGATAAATATGTTAGGTAGCATTCCACATCAAAAATTCTGTTTTTATCATTTACCTACTCGAGGACGAGCAGGAATTAAGCTTGGGGATGCTTGATACATCTCCAACGTATCTATAATTTTTGACTATTCCATGCTATTATATTATCTGTTTTGGATGTTTTATATGCATTAATATGATATTTTATATTATTTTTTGACTAACCTATCAACCCAAAGCCCGGTGTCAGTTTCTATTTCTCCTTGTTTTTGAGTTTTACAGAAAAGGAATATCAAACGGAGTCCAAACGGAATAAAACTTTATGATGAATTTTCTTGGACTAGAAGACACACGTAGGACTTGGAGAGGAAGTCAGAAGAGTCCCGAGGGCTCCACAAGCCCTCAAGGCGCGCCCTATGGGGGTGCCCCTGGCTTGTGGGCCCCACGGGAGTCCTCCAACCCTAATCTTTGGCCTATAAATTCAGAAATATTCCCAAACGACCACAAGCGTCCTCCAAAATACTTTTCTGCCGCCATAACCTTCTGTACCCATGAGATCCCATCTAGGGACCTTTTCCAGCACCCTGCTTAAGGGGGATTCGATCATGGAGGGCTCCTACATCAACTCTATTGCCCTTCCGATGAAGCGTGAGTAGTTTGCCACAGACCTACAGGTCCATAGCTTGTAGCTAGATGGCTTCTTATCTCTCTTTGATCCTCAATACCATGTTCTCCTCGATGTTCTATCCGATGTAATCTTCTTTTGCGGTGTGTATGTTGAGATCCGATGAATTGTGGATTTATGATCAGTTTATCTATGCATATTATTTGAATCTTCTCTGAATTCTTACATGCATGATTTGATATCTTTGTATTTCTCTTTGAATTATCTATTTGGTTTGGGCAACTAGATTGGTTTTTCTTGCAATGGAAGAGGTGCTTAGTTTTGGGTTTGATCTTGCGGTGTCCTCACCCAATGAAAAAGTAGGGGTAGCAAGGCACGTTTTTGTATTGTTGCCATCAAGGGTAAAAAGATGGGGTTTTCATCATATTGCTTGAGTTTATCCCTCTATGTCATGTCATCTTACTTAAGGCGTTACTCCGTTCGTATGAACTTAATACTCTAGATGCATACTGGATAGCGGTCGATGTGTGGAGTAATAGTAGTAGATGCAGAATCCTTTCGGTCTACTTGACATAGATGTGATGCCTATATTCATAATAATTGCCTTGTATATCGTCATAATTTTGCGCTTTCCTATCAATTGCTCGACAGTAATTTGTTCACCCACCGTATTATTTTCCCTCAAGAGAGAAGCCTCTAGTGAAACCTATGGCCCCTGGGTCTATTTTCCATCATATATTTTCAGATCTATAAACCAAAAAACCCAAAAATATCTCGCTTCAATTTACTTACTTTTATTTTGTTTTACATTTTAGTAATATTTTATATCTATCTCTATCAGACCTCACCTTTGCAAGTGACCGTGAAGGGATTGACAACCCCTTTATCGCGTTGGGTGCAAGTGTTTGATTGTTCGTGCAGGTGCATAAATTGGAGACTTGCTTGTATCTCCTACTGGATTGATACCTTGGTTCTTAACCGAGGGAAATACTTATCTCTGCTTTGCTGCATTACCCTTTCGTCTTCAAGGGAAAAACTAAAGCAAGCTCAAGAAGTAGCACCCACAAGCCCACATGGCACGCCCTAGGGGGTGGCGCGCCCTGTGAGCTTGTGCCTCACAGGTGCACCCCCCGGGTGTGTGTTTAGTGCCAAAATTTCTTAAATATTCCACAAAAACCATACTAAATTTTCATGGAATTCAGAGAACTTTTATTTTCGGGTCATTTTTATTGCACAGAAAATTCAGAAAACAGGAAAATCATGTCATTTTTACTTTATTGACTTTAAATTACATAGAGTAGTTATGGGATACAGTAGGTTGTGCTTACTAAATTCATCGACCACATGCTCCTAAAAAAGAATCCATTAATAAGGTTGATCGAGTCTTATTAACAAACTACTTTCGAGTGACATGAAACCGAAGAATGTTTGTATAACACCAGGTTACCTCAACAGGGATATGCATCTCCCCAATAATAAGAGTTTCATATTTCTTTTTGACAGTAGGAGAGGGAGGTCAAAAATTCCAATAATAGTTGTTGGAGCTTTTTCAATAACATTAATACCATTCACTGGAAATTGTTTCTATGGAAAGTGCAATGTATGTTCGTTACCATTGATATGAAAAGTGACCTTGCTTTTGTTGCAAACAATAATAGCCCCTGTAGTATTCAAGAAGGGTCTACCAAGGATAATCGACATGTTGTTGTCCTCAGGCATATCAAGTATAACAAAGTTTGTCAAGATGGTAACATTCGCAACTACAATAGGCACATCCTCGCAAATACCGATATGTATAGCGGTAGATTTATCTACCATTTGCAATGATATTTCAATAGGTGTGAGTTTATTCAAATCAAGTCTTCTATATAAACAAAAAGGCATAACACTAACACCGGCTCCTAAATCACATAAAGCAGTTTTAACATAATTTATTTTAATAGAGCATGGTATAGTGGGTATTCCTGGGTCTCCTAGTTTCTTAGGTACACCATTCTTAAAATAATAGTTTGCTAGCATTGTTGAAATTCCAGATTTAGGTATTTTTCTTTTATTAGTGACAATATCTTTCATATAATTTGCATAAGAGGCCATCTTTAAAATATTAGTCAAGCGGGTACGCAAAAAACTGGCCAAGCATTTCAGCAAAGCGTTCAAATTCCTCTTCATCCTTATTCTTAGATGGTTTAGTTGGGAAAGGCATGGGTTTCTGGACCCATGGTTCTCTTTCCTTACCATGTTTTCTAGCAACGAAATCTCTTTTATCATAACGTTTATTTTTAGGGGGTGGGTTATCAAGATCAACAACAGGTTCAATTTCAACATCATTATCAGGTTCTTTATCACTATCTGGTTAAGCATCCACATAAACATCATCATTGTCATTGTCATTATCATTAGGTGAATATTCATTACCAGATTGTGTTTCAGCATCGGAAATAGAAACATCATTAGTATCTTCAGAAGGTTTTCCTACCTCGGGTTCACTAGAAGAATGCAAAGTCCTATTATTTTTCTTTTTCTTTTTAGATGGACTAGGTTCATCAACATGATGTCTACTACACAACTTTATTCTTGTAGACACGTGTTGGGCCTCCAAGCACAGAGTTTTGTAGGACAGTGGCAATTTTCCCTCAAGTGGATGACCTAAGGTTTATCAATCTGTGGGAGGCGTAGGATGAAGATAGTCTCTCTCAAACAACCCTACAACCAAATACAAGAAATCTCTTGTGAACCCAACACACCTAATATAATGGCAAATTGTATAGGTGCACTAGTTCGGCGAAGAGATTGTGATAAAAGTGTAATATGGATGGTAGAAATATATTTTTTATAATCTGAATAAATAAAAACAGCAAGGTAGCAAATAGTAAACTGGCACAAAAACGGTATTGCAATGCTTAAAAATGAGGCCTACGGTCCGTACTTTCACTAGTGCAATCTCTCAACAGTGTTAATATAATTGGATCATATAACCGTCCCTCAGTGTGCAACGAAGAATCACTCCAAAGTTCCTATCTAGCGGAGAACATAAGACGGAATTGTTTGTAGGGTACGAAGCCACCTCAAAGCTATCTTTCCGATCAATCTATCCTAGAGTTCGTACTAAAATAACACGAAGCTATTCTTTCTAATCGATCTAACCAAGAGTTTGTACTAAAATAACACCAAAGCAAATCCAGATTCATAATATTCAATCCAACACAAAGAACTTCAAAGAGTGCCCCAAGATTTCTACCGGAGAAACAAAGACAAGAACATGCATCAACCCCTATGCATAGATTACCCCAATGTCACCTCAGGAATCCATGAGTTGAGTGCCAAAACATATATCAAGTGAATCGACACGATACCCCATCGTCACCATGAGTATTCAATTGCAAGACATATATCAAGTGTTCCCAAATCCATAAAAGTATTCAATCCGATAAAATGAAATCTCAAAAGGAAAACTCAATTCATCACAAGATAGAGAGGGGGAAACACCATATGATCTGACTATATTAACAAAGCCCGTGATACATCAAGATCGTGGCATCTTAAGAACACGAGAGAGAGAGAGAGATTAAACACATAGCTACTGGTACAAACCCTCAGCGCCGAGGGTGGACTACTCCCTCCTCATCATGGTGGCCGTCGGGATGATGAAGATGGCCACTGGAGATGATTCCCCCCTCCGGCAAGGTGCCGGAAAGGTTCTAGATTGGTTTTTGGTGGATACAGAGCCTTGCGGCACCGGAACTTCTGATCTAGGTTAACCCCGAAGGGTTTTGGAATATTTGGGAATTTATAGTGCAAAGAAGGGGTACGGGAGGCCACCGAGGTGAGCACAACCCACCAGGGGGCGCCTGGGGCCCAGGCGCTCCCTGGTGGGTTGTACCCTGATACGTCTCCAATGTATCTATATTTTTTGATTATTCTATGCTATTATATTATCTGTTTTGGACGTTTAATGGGCTTTATTATACATTATTATATTATTTTTGGGACTAACCTACTAACCAAAGGCCCAATGCAAATTGTTGTTTTTTGCCTATTTCAGTGTTTCACAGAAAAAGAATATTAAACGGAGTCCAAACGGAATGAAACCTTCGGGAGAGTGATTTTTGGAACAAACGCAATCTAGGAGACTTGGAGTGGACGTCCAGGAAGCATCGAGGAGGCCACGAGGCAGGGAGGCGCGCCCCCCACTGATACGTCTCCAACGTATCTATAATTTTTTATTGCTCCATGCTATATTATCTACTGTTTTGGATGTTTATGGGCTTTATTATACACTTTTATATCATTTTTGGGATTAACCTATTAACCCAGAGCCAGTGCCAGTTTCTGTTTTTACCTTGTTTTAGGGTTTCGAAGAATAGGAAAACCAAACGGAGTCCAATTGACCTGAAACTTCACGGAACCCATTTTTGGAAGGAAAGAAGCCCAGAAGACTTGAAGTGCATGTAAGGGAAGCTTCGAGGAGGCCACGAGGTAGGGGGGCGCGCCCCCCTGGGCGCGCCCTCCACCCTCATGGGCCGTCGTGGCCCCCCTGACGTACTTCTTCCGTCTATATATCTCCATATACCCTAAAACTGTCGGAGAGCATAATAGATCGGGAGTTCCGCCGCCAGAAGCCTGTGTAGCCACCGAAAACCAATCTAGACCCATTCCATCACCCTGCCGGAGGGGGCAATCCTTCTCCGGTGTCCTTCTTCATCATCCCGGTGCTCTCCATGGCGAGGAGGGAGTAGTTCTCCCTTGGGGCTGAGGGTATTTACCGGTAGCTATGTGTTTGATCTCTCTCCCTCGTGTTCTTGAGATGATACGATCTTGATGTATCGCGAGCTTTGCTATTATATTTGGATCCTATGATGTTTCTTCCCCCCTCTACTCTCTTGTAATGGATTGAGTTTCCCCTTTGAAGTTATCTTATCGGATTGAGTCTTTAAAGATTTGAGAACACTTGATGTATGTCTTGTCGTGCGTATCTGTGGTGACAATGGGATATCATGTGATTCACTTGATGTATGTTTTGGTGATCAACTTGCGGGTTCCGCCCATGAACCTATGCATAGGGGTTGGCACACGTTTTCGTCGTGATTCTCCGGTAGAAACTTTGGGGCACTCTTTGAGGTTCTATGTGTTGGTTGAATAGATGAATCTGAGATTGTGTGATGCATCTCGTATAATCATACCCACGGACTTGAGGTGACATTGGAGTATCTAGGTGACATTAGGGTTTTGGTTGATTTGTGTCTTAAGGTGTTATTCTAGTATGAACTCTAGGGCTGTTTGTGACACTTATAGGAATAGCCCAACGGATTGATTGGAAAGAATAACTTTGAGGTGGTTTCGTACCCTACCATAATCTCTTCGTTCATTCTCCACTATTAGTGACTTTGGAGTGACTCTTTGTTGCATGTTGAGGGATAGTTATGTGATCCAATTATGTTAGTATTGTTGAGGGAACTTGCACTAGCTAAAGTATGAACCCTAGGCCTTGTTTCAACGCATTGCAATACCGTTTACGCTCACTTTTATCATTAGTTACCTTGCTGTTTTTATATTTTCAGATTATAAAACTATTATATACTATCCATATACCACTTGTATCACCATCTCTTCACCGAACTAGTGCACCTATACAATTTACCATTGAATTGGGTGTGTTGGGGACACAAGAGACTCTTTGTTATTTGGTTGCAGGGTTGCTTGTGAGAGACCATCTTCATCCTACGCCTCCTACGGATTGATAAACCTTAGGTCATCCACTTGAGGGAAATTTGCTACTGTCCTACAAACCTCTGCACTTGGAGGCCCAACAACGTCTACAAGAAGAAGGTTGTGTAGTAGACATCAAGCTCTTTTCTGGCGCCGTTGCCGGGGAGGTGAGTTCTTGAAGGTATATCTTTAGATCTTGCAATCGGGTCTTTTAGTTTCTTGTTTTATCACTAGTTTAGTTTATAAAAGAAAACTATAAAAATGGAATTGAGTTTGTCTCATATGCTTCATCTTTTTAATATCTCTCGTGAGTATGATGGAAAGGATAATTGTGCTCAAGTGCTAGAAGAAGAAATCTATAAAATGTTTGGCACTAAATATTTGAATGATGAACATGATTGCAATGTTGTTAGTATGAATTCCTTGAATATCCATGATGCTAATGATATGCAAAGCCACAAGATTGGGGAAGCTATGTTTGATGAAGATGATATTTTTTGTCCCCCAAGTTTTGATGAGCAAATTTATTATGATGAAAGCATGCCACCTATCTACGATGATTATTGTGATGACACGTATGCTTTAAAGAATAATTATAACCATGAAACTTGTCATCTTGATCTTAATTTTCAATCACATGATAGTTATTTTGTTGAGTTTGCTCCCACTATTATTCATGAGAAGAATTTTGCTAGTGTGGAGAGTAGTAAATTTTCTATGCTTGTAGATCATGAAAAGAATGCTTTAGGTGCTGGTTATATTGTTGAATTCATTCATAATGCTACTGAAAATTATTATGAGGGAGGAACATATGCTTGTAGGAATTGCAATAATATCAAGTTTCCCCTCTATGTGCTTAAAATTTTGAAGTTATGCTTGTTTTACCTTCCTATGCAAGTTGATTCTCGTTCCCATAAGTTATTTTCTCACAAAATCTCTATGCATAGGAAGTGGGTTAGACTTAATTGTGCTAGTCATATTCTTCATGATGCTCTCTTATGTTTCAATTCTTATCTTTTATGTGAGCATCTTTGAAATCATCATGCCTAGCTAGGGGCGTTAAACGATAGCGCTTGTTGGGAGGCAACCCAATTTTATTTTTGTTCCTTGATTTTTGCTCCTGTTTAGTAATAAATAATTCATATAGACTCTGTTTAGATGTGGTTTTATGTGTTTAAGTAGTGTTTGTGCCAAGTAGAACCTTTGGGAAGACTTGGGTGAAGTCTTTATGGTCATGCTGTAAAAAACAGAAACTTTAGCGCTCACGAGAATTGCTGACATTTTTATTTGGGAGTGATATTGAGTTAATTCTTTTTGCATATGATTAATAGACAAATTAATCAGGTCCAGCAATTTATTTTAGAATTTTATGAGTTACAGAAGTATATGTTTGATCCAGATTACTACATACTGTTCTGTTTCTGACAGATTCTGTTTTTCATGTGTTGTTTACTTATTTTGATGAATCTATGGCTAGTAAAAGAGTTTATAAACCATAGAGAAGTTGGAATACAGTAGGTTTAACACCAATATAAATAAAGAATGAGTTCATTACAGTACCTTGAAGTGGTGATTTATTTTCTTATACTAAAGGAGCTTACGAGTTTTCTGTTAAGTTTTGTGTTGTGAAGTTTTCAAGTTTTGGGTAAGGATTCGATGGACTATGGAATAAGGAGTGGAAAGATCCTAAGCTTAGGTATGTCCAAGGCACCCCAAGGTTATATTCAATGATAGCCAAGAGCCTAAGCTTGGGGATGCCCCGGAAGGCATCCCCTCTTTCATCTTCGTTCATCGGTAACTTTACTTGGAGCTATATTTTTATTCGCCACATGATATGTGTTTTGCTTGGAGTGTCAATTTATTTTGTTAAGATTTTCTTTCTGTTAGTTATAACAATGTCTTTCATCTTTTATTTCAATAAAAGTGGCATTGATAGCCTTTACTATGCTTATTTTAGAAGTCCACATGTTGCTGTTTGAAAACAGAAAGTTTACCGCTGTTGCAATAATTCCCTAGAAAAGTCAGAATATGATAAAATGTTGAAACCTTTTGCATATTAAGCTCTGATAAATTTACTACAGTGGTAATTTTCTTTAATAATTTTTTCATCTAGGGAAGTATGGATCTTGCTGCACTCTTTACAGACTGTCCTGTTTAGGCAGATTGCTGTTATGTTTGCATTGTTTGCATATGTTTGCTTCTTTAATGATTCTATTTGAGGATAGGACTATTAAATATGCAGAGGCATTTAGTATGAAATGTTGAATAATAATTTTAGTGATTTGCTACAGTAGAGTATGATAATGTTTTTGCAATGGTTTATACTAACTTATCTCACGAGTCCTTGTTGAGTTTTGTGTGGATGAAGCTTGTGAGATTTAGGGAGACCGTGATATGAGAGGAATTAAGGAGACACAAAAGCTCAAGCTTGGGGATGCCCAAGGCACCCCAAGATAATATTTCAAGAAGTCTCAAGCGTCTAAGCTTGGGGATGCCCCGGTTGGCATCCCACCTTTCTTCTTCAACAACTATCGGTTAGTATCGGTTGATCCTAAGTTTTTGCTTCTTCACATGATGTTTGCTATTCTTAGATGTCATTTTATTTTGTTTTGCTTGCTGTTTGAATAAAGTATCAAGATCTGAATCCTTAAATGTTAGAGAGTCTTCACATAGTTGCATAATTATTCGACTACTCATTGATCTTCACTTATATCTTTCGGAGTAGTTTGTCATTTGCTCTAGTGCTTCACATATATCTTTTAGAGCATGGTGGTAGTTTTATTTTGAAGAAATAGATGAGCTCTCATGCTTCACTTAGATTATTTTGAGAGTCTTAAATAGCATGGTAATTTGCTTAAAATCCTAATATGTTAGGTATTCAAGATTAGTAAAATTTTCTTATGAGTGTTTAGAATACTAAGAGAAGTTTGATGCTTGATGATTGTTTCGAGATATGGAGGTGATAATATCAAGGTCATGCTAGTTGAGTAATTGTGAAATTGAGAAATACTTGTGTTGAAGTTTGCAAGTCCCATAGCATGCACGTATGGTAAACGTTATGTAACAAATTTGAAACATGAGGTGTTATTTGATTGTCTTCTTTATGAGTGGCGGTCGGGGACGAGCGATGGTCTTTTCCTACCAATCTATCCCCCTAGGAGCATGCGCGTAGTGCCGAGGTTTTTGATGACTTGTAGATTTTTGCAATAAGTATGTGAGTTCTTTATGACTAATGTTGAGTCCATGGATTATACGCACTCTCACCCTTCCATCATTGCTAGCCTCTTCGGTACCGTGCATTGCCCTTTCTCACATTGAGAGTTGGTGCATACTTCGCCGGTGCATCCAAACCCCGTGATATGATACGCTCTTTCACACATAAACCTCCTTATATCTTCCTCAAAACAGCCACCATACCTACCTATTATGGCATTTCCATAGCCATTCCGAGATATATTGCCATGCAACTTTCCACCATTCAGTTTATCATGACACATTAATCATTGTCATATTGCTTTGCATGATCATGTAGTTGACATCGTATTTGTGGCAAAGCCACCGTTCATAATTTTTCATACATGTCACACTTGATTCATCGCAATCCCGGTACACCGCCGGAGGCATTCATATAGAGTCATATCTTGTTCTAGCATCAAGTTTTAATCATTGAGTTGTAAATAAATAGAAGTGTGATGATCATCATTTTCTAGAGCATTGTCCCAAGTGAGGAATAAAAAAAGAGAGAAAGGCCATAAAAAAGAGAAGGCCCAAAAAAAGAAAAGAAAAAGGCCATAAAAAAGAGAAGGCCCAAAAAATGAAAAGAAGGGACAATGCTACTATCCTTTGCCACACTTGTGCTTCAAAGTAGCACCATAATCTTCATGATAGAGAGTCTCTTGTTTTGTCACTTTCATATACTAGTGGGATTTTTTCATTATAGAACTTGGCTTGTATATTCCAACAATGGGCCTCCTCAAGTGCCCTAGGTCTTCGTGAGCAAGCAAGTTGGATGCACACCCACTAGTTTCTTTTGTTGAGCTTTCATACATTTGTAGCTCTAGTGCATCCATTGCATGGCAATCCATACTCCTTGCATTAACATCAATCGATGGGCATCTCCATAGCCCATTGATTAGCCTCGTTGATGTGAGACTTTCTCCTTTTTGTCTTCTCCACATAACCCCCATCATCATATTCTATTCCACCCATAGTGCTATATCCATGGCTCGCGCTCATGTATTGCGTGAAAGTTTATAGGTTTGAGATTACTAAAGTATGAAACAATTGCTTGGCTTGTCATCAGGGTTGTGCATGATGAGAGCATTCTTGTGTGACGAAAATGGAGCATGACTAAACTATATGATTTTGTAGGGATGAACTTTCTTTGGCCATGTTATTTTGAGAGGACATAATTGTTTAGTTAGTATGCTTGAAGTATTATTGTTTTTATGTCAATATGAACTTTTATATTGAATCTTTCGGATCTAAATATTCATACCACAATTAAGAAGAATTACATTGAAATTATGCCAAGTAGCACTCCGCATCAAAAATTCTGTTTGTATCATTTACCTACTCGAGGACGAGCAGGAATTAAGCTTGGGGATGCTGATACGTCTCCAATGTATCTATAATTTTTGATTGCTCCATGCTATATTATCTACTGTTTTGGATGTTTATGGGCTTTATTATACACTTTTATATCATTTTTGGGACTAACCTATTAACCCAGAGCCCAGAGCCCAGTGCCAGCTTCTGTTTTTACCTTTTTTAGGGTTTCTAAGAAAAGGAAAACCAAACGGAGTCCAATTGACCTGAAACTTCACGGAACCCTTTTTTGGAAGGAAAGAAGCGCAGAAGACTTGAAGTGCACGTAAGGGAAGCTTCGAGGAGGCCACGAGGTAGGGGGCGCGCCCACCCCCCTGGGCGCGCCCTCCACCCTCGTGGCCCCCCTGACGTACTTCTTCCGCCTATATATCTCCATATACCCTAAAACTATCGGAGAGCATAATAGATCGGGAGTTCCGCCGCCAGAAGCCTTTGTAGCCACCGAAAACCAATCTAGACCCGTTTCGGCACCCTGCCGGAGGGGGCAATCCTTCTCTGGTGGCCTTCTTCATCATCCCGGTGCTCTCCATGATGAGGAGGGAGTAGTTCTCCCTCGGGGCTGAGGGTATGTACCAGTAGCTATGTGTTTGATCTCTCTCTCTCTCTCTCTCTCTCGTGTTCTTGAGATTATACAATCTTGATGTATTGCGAGCTTTGCTATTATATTTGGATCCTATGATGTTTCTTCCCCCCTCTACTCTTATGTAATGGATTGAGTTTCCCCTTTGAAGTTATCTTATCGGACTGAGTCTTTAAAGATTTGAGAACACTTGATGTATGTCTTGCTGTGAGTATTTGTGGTGACAATGGGATATCACGTGATTCACTTGATGTATGTTTTGGTGATCAACTTGCGGGTTCCGCCCATGAACCTATGCATAGGGGTTGGCACACGTTTTCGTCGTGATTCTCCGGTAGAAACTTTGGGGCACTCTTTGAGGTTCTATGTGTTGGTTGAATAGATGAATCTGAGATTGTGTGATGCATATCGTATAATCATACCCATGGATACTTGAGGTGACATTGGAGTATCTAGGTGACATTAGGGTTTTGGTTGATTTGTGTCTTAAGGTGTTATTCTAGTACGAACTCTAGGGCTGTTTGTGACACTTATAGGAATAGCCCAACGGATTGATTGGAAAGAATAACTTTGAGGTGGTTTCGTACCCTACCATAATCTCTTCGTTCGTTCTCCGCTATTAGTGACTTTGGAGTGACTCTTTGTTGCATGTTGAGGGATAGTTATGTGATCCAATTATGTTAGTATTGTTGAGGGAACTTGCAGTAGCGAAAGTATGAACCCTAGGCCTTGTTTCAACGCATTGCAATACCATTTACGCTCACTTTTATCATTAGTTACCTTGCTATTTTTATATTTTCATATACAAAAACTATTATCTACTATCCATATACCACTTGTATCACCATCTCTTCGCCGAACTAGTGCACCTATACAATTTACCATTGTATTGGGTGTGTTGGGGACACAAGAGACTCTTTGTTATTTGGTTGCAGGGTTGCTTGAGAGAGACCATCTTCATCCTACGCCTCCTACGGATTGATAAACCTTAGGTCATCCACTTGAGGGAAATTTGCTACTGTCCTACAAACCTCTGCAATTGGAGGCCCAACAACGTCTACAAGAAGAAGGTTGTGTAGTAGACATCACCCACCCTCGTGGGCCCCTCGTGGGTCCCCTAACCGACTTATTTCGCCTATATATACTCATATACCCTGAAAACATTCGAGAGCACCACGAAACCCTATTTCCACCACCGCAACCTTCTGTACCCAAGAGATCCCATCTTGGGGCCTTTTCTGGAGCTCCGCCGGAGGGGGAATCGATCATAGAGGGCTTCTACATCAACACCATAGCCTCTCCGATGATGTGTGAGTAGTTTACCATAGACCTTCGGGTCCATAGTTATTAGCTAGATGGCTTCTTCTCTCTCTTTGGATCTCAATACAAAGTTCTCCTCGATCTTCTTGGAGATCTATTCGATGTAATTCTTTTTGCGGTGTGTTTATCAAGATCCGATGAATTGTGGGTTTATGATCAAGATTATCTATGAACAATATTTGGTTCTTCTCTGAATTCTTTTATGTATGATTTGTTATCTTTGCAAGTCTCTTCGAATTATCAGTTTGGTTTGGCCTACTAGATTGATCTTTCTTGAAATGGGACAAGTGCTTAGCTTTGGGTTCACTCTTGCGGTGTCCTTTCCCAGTGACAGCAGGGGCAGCAAGGCACGTATTGTATTGTTTCCATCGAGGATAAAAAGATGGGGTTTATGTCATATTGCTTGAGTTTATCCCTCTACATCATGTCATCTTGCCTAATGTGTTACTCTGTTCTTATGAACTTAATACTCTAGATGCATGCTAGATAGCGGTCGATGTGTGGAGTAATAGTAGTAGATGCAGAATTGTTTCAGTCTACTTGTCGCGGATGTGATGCCTATATACATGATCATGCCTAGATATTCTCATAATTATGCACTTTTCTATCAATTGCTCGATAGTAATTTGTTTACCCACCGTAATACTTATGCTATTTTGAGAGAAGCCACTAGTGAAACCTATGGCCCCCGGGTCTATTTTCCATCATATAAGTTTCAATCTATTTTACTTTGCAATCTTTACTTTCAATCTATATCATAAAAATACCAAAAATATTTATCTTATTATCCCTATCAAATCTCACTTTTGCAAGTGGCCGTGAAGGGATTGACAACCCCTTTATCGCGTTGGTTGCAAGGTTCTTATTTGTTTGTGTAGGTGGGAGACGACTTGCGTGTAGTCTCCTACTGGATTGATACCTTGGTTCTCAAAAACTGAGGGAAATACTTACGCTACTTTGCTGCATCATCCTTTCCTCTTCAAGGGAAAACCAACACAGTGCTCAAGAGTTCTGGTCCCCTCGGGGCACCCCCCTAGGTGCAGCTCTGGCCCATTGGAAGTGTTCTGGTCCATAAAAATCCTCAAAAAGTTTCACGGTGTTTAGACTCCGTTTGATAATGATTTTCTACGATGTAAAAAACAAGCAAAAAACAACAACTGACACTGGGCACTGCGTCAATAGGTTAGTCCCAAAAAATGATATAAAGTTACTATAAAATGATTGTAAAACATCCAAGAATGATAAAATAACAGCATGAATACTTCATAAATTACAGATACGTTGGAGACATATCACAACATTAATTATTTGAGAGTCTTGTTCTATTCTTTTAGAGTGGCCATCAGGATAAGGAGGCTCCTGAGTCATTCTACCTCCTCTAGTCATTACTCTAACAGCATGATCATTCATATTACTATTCATTTCATTAAGCAAATCACTTTGAGATTTAGTAACTTGTTCTAACTGGTGAACCATAGAAGCATGTTTTCCTACACCTTTAACATCATTTGTAATTCTAAACAACAAGTCACTCAAGCGATCAATCATATAGGCATTACATTTCAATTGTTTCATAACATAAGCACTAAAGTGATCTTACTTGATAATGTAGTTGTCAAATTCATACAAGCATTGACTAGGAGATTTATTATAAGGAATATCACCTTCATCAAACTTTATAAGGGAATTTACCTCTACCACCTATGGTGGTGTGTTAAGACCATGTATTTCTTTGATGCGTGGTAAATTCTTAACATCTTCAACTTTTATACCCTTTTCTCTCATGCATTTCTTTGCCTCTTGCATATCTTTAGGACTTAGAAATAAAATACCCCTATTCTTTGGAGTAGGTTTAGGCGGTGGTTCAGGAAGTGTCCAATCATTATCATTGCTCAATATATTATTCAATAGATCATCAACTTGTTCAACAGTTTGTTCCCTGAAAACGTATTCAACACAATTATCTAGGTAATCCCTAGAAGCATCGGAGAATTATTTTGGAATATATGTGATTTTTGGGAAGCGGAATCAACGTGAGACGATGCCCGAGGGGCTCACAAGCTCAAGGGGCGCGCCCCCTACCCAGGGCGCGCATGGCAAGCTTGTGACCAACCCGTAGGTCGGTTGGAGGTGTCCTTCGCCCTCAAGGAAGCTTATATCCGGATAAAAATCGTGTTAAAATTTCATCCTGATCGGAGTTACGGATCTCCAGATATTTAAGAAATGGTGAAAGGCCAGAAAACAGGGTTGCAAAATAGAAGAGAAACACACACACACACACACACACACACACACACACAGAGAGAGAGAGAGAGATCCAATCTCGAAGGGGCTCTGCTACCTCTTGAGCACTGCGTTGGTTTTTCCCCGAAGAGGAAGGGATGATGCAGCAGAGTAGCGTAAGTATTTCCCTCAGTTTTGAGAACCAGGGTATCAATCCAGTACGAGGCTACGCGCGAGTCCCTCGTACCTACACAAAACAAATAAATCCTCGCAACCAACGCGATGAGGGGTTGTCAATCCCTACACGGCCACTTACGAGAGTGAGATCTGATAGATATGATAAGATAATATTTTTTTTGGTATTTTTATGATAAATATGCAAAGTAAAATAAAAGCAAAGTAAATAACTAAGTATTGGAAGATTAATATGATGAAGATAGACTCGGGGGCCATAGGTTTCACTAGTGGCTTCTCTCAAGAGCGTAAGTATTCTATGGTGGGTGAACGAATTACTATTGAGCAATTGGCAGAATTGAGCATAGTTATGAGAATATCTAGGCATGATCATGTATATAGGCATCACGTCTGAGACAAGTAGACTGACTCATGCCTGCATCTACTACTATTACTCCACTCATCGACCGCTATCCAGCATGCATCTAGAGTATTAAGTTAATGAAATCATAGTAACGCCTTAAGCAAGATGACATGATGTAGAGGGATAAACTCATGCAATATGAAGAAAACCCCATCTTGTTATCCTCGATGGCAACAATACAATACGTGCCTTGCTGCCCCTATTGTCACTGGAAAGGACACTGCAAGATTGAACCCAAAGCTAAGCACTTCTCCCATTGCAAGAAAGATAAATCTAGTAGGCCAAACCAAACTGATAATTCGAAGAGACTTGCAAAGATAACCAATCATACATAAAAGAATTCAGAGAAGATTCAAATATTGTTCATAGATAGACTTGATCATAAACCCACAATTCATCGGTCTCAACAAACACACCGCAAAAATAAGATTACATAGAATAGATCTCCACAAGAGAGGGGGAGAACATTGTATTGAGATCCAAAAAGAGAGAAGAAGACATCTAGTTAATAACTATGGACCCGTAGGTCTGAGGTGAACTACTCACACTTCATTGGAGGGGCTATGGTGATGATGTAGAAGCCCTCCGTGATGGATACCCCCTCCGGCGGAGCTCCGGAACAGGCCCCAAGATGGGATCTCGTGGATACAGAAAGTTGTGGCGGTGGAATTAGGGTTTTGGCTCCGTATCTAATCGTTTGGGGGTACATAGGTATATATAGGAGGAAGGAGTACGTCGGTGGAGCAACAGGGGGCCCACGAGGGTGGAGGGCGCGCCGGTGGGGCGGGGGTAGGCACGCCCCCTACCTCGTGGCCTCCTCTTTTGTGTCTTGACGTAGGGTCCAAGTCTCCTGGATCATGTTCAGTGAGAAAATCACGTTCCCAAAGGTTTCATTCCGTTTGGACTCCGTTTGATATTCCTTTTCTTCGAAACCCTAAAATAGGCAAAAAAAACAGCAATTCTGGGTTGGGCCTTTGGTTAATAGGTTAGTCCCAAAAATAATATAAAAGTGGATAATAAAGCCCAATAATGTCCAAAACAGTAGATAATATAGCATGGAGCAATCAAAAATTATAGATACGTTGGAGACGTATCAGGCTCTCGCCCATTCGCCGTCATGGAGGCCAAGGACCGGAGGGGAAACCCTCCTCCCATCTAGGGGGAGGTCAAGGAAGAAGAATAAGGAGGGGGGCTCTCTCCCCCTCTCTCCTGGTGGCGCCGAAGTGGCGTCGGGGCAAGGATCATGACGGCGATCTACACCAACAATCTCGCTACCGTCAACACCAACTTTCTCCCCCTCTATGCAGTGGTGTAACATCTCTTCTCCCTGCTGTAATCTCTACTTAAACATGGTGCTCAACGCTATATATTATTATCCAATGATACATGGCTATCCTATGATGTTTGAGTAGATCCGTTTTGTCCTATGGGTTGATTGATGATTGTGGTTGGTTTGAGTTGTATGTTTTATTATTGGTGATGTCCTATGGTGCCCTCCGTGTCATGGAAGCGTGAGGGATCCCCATTGTAGGGTGTTGCAATACGTTCATGATTCGCTTATGGTGGGTGGCTAGAGTGACATAAACTTACACCCGAGTAAGGGGGTTGTTGCGTATGGCAGTAAAGAGGACTTGATACTTAAGGCTATGGTTGGGTTTTACCTTAATGATCTTTAGTAGTTGCGGATGCTTGCTAGAGTTCCAATCATAAGTGCAAATGATCCAAGTAGAGAAAGTATGTTAGCTCATGCCTCTCCCTCATATGAAATTGCAATAATTATTACCAGTCTAGCTATCGATTGCCTAGGGACAAATAACTCTCTCGTGTTAAAAAAAGCTCTCTACTAAACACCTAACTTTATTATCTTGCAAATTACCCGTAGTTTTACTCTCACTAAGTTCATCTAGCTTTATTCTAGCAAACCTATCCCAACACACCTACAAAATAGTTTCATACTTGTTCTATGTAAAGTGAACGTCAAGTGTGCGTAGAGCTGTATCGGTGGTCGATAGAACTTGAGAGAATATAAATTCTACCTTTAGCTCCTTGTTGGGTTTGACACTCTTACTTATCAAGAAAGGCTACAATTGATCCCCTATACTTATGGGTTATCAGTGATCAAAAGATATAATCCCAAGTGAATCAACAAATAAATCTATGCTCCCCGGCAACGGCGCCAGAAAAAGGTCTTGATAACCAACAAGTATAGGGGATCGCAACAGTTTTCGAGGGTAGAGTATTCAACCCAAATTTATTGATTCGACACAAGGGGAGCCAAAGAATATTTGCAAGTATTAGTAGTTGAGTTATCAATTCAACCACACATGGAGACTAAATATCGGTAGCAAAGTGATTAGTAGCACAGTAGTATGGTAGTTTGATAGTAGTAGCAGAAATAGTAACAGTAGCAACAATAGTTTTGTAGCGATTGTCACAGTAGCGGCATCAATACTAACTTAGCAAGAAACAATATTGAAAAGCTTGTAGACATTGAATCGGTGATTTTTTTGGATAACATTCATCATGTAACAGTCATAACCTAGGGCGACACAAAACTTCTTTTTCTACACAAAAACAACACCATGGTAATTCTGCTGAAAACAGCTCAGTCTGGGTTAGTTCCATTCAAATCATGTAAATTAGATTCCAAAATAAGAGCAAAAGTGTTTGAAAAAGTAGGTACGTTTAGGAAGTATCCGTATCCGACAAGCAAATTTACTTTGTGTTTTTGTTTTTTCTCTATTAGGTCAGTCAATTCGGTTCGGTCTTTGGTCTTGACAAAACAAACCGATTTCACAAAAAAATACTGTAACATCCCAAATTTTCACTTTGGAATGTTATACATTAGATCATCATGCATAGCATATTTTCTTGCATTTTGGTCGATCCTAGAAATTTCACGCAACTCAAGGACCCTCGGAGAGAGTTGGAGATTTCGTTATTTTCATATTTGAGAGTTTCTCAAATTTCGAAAAGAGGATCATTTGATTTATTTATTTCATCTTCAATTATTTTTCCAATATCAAAAAATATGAGAGAGGGAATAATATGAATTTCCCAAAGTTAGGAAAAATGAAGATTTAATGAATAAGTCAAGTTTTGGTTTTGCCGGAGTTCTTTTGCATTTTTATTTGGATAGGGAAAAATGCGTGTTTTCAAAAATTGCATTCTAGGTCCGAAGTAAAGTTCATTTTGTTCGACTCATTTCTAGGAGTCGGGGAAAATTTACTTTAGTAATTTTGGAGTTCATTTAGTTTAGTTTTCTTTTGTTTTTCTGCGCGCGAATCCAGTTAAAAAAAAGAGGGACCAAGGCCAGCCGGGCCAAAGGCCCAGCCAGCCGGCCGCCTTCCCAGCCAGCGCGCGCGCCAGGCGCAGCGCCAGGCCGCCGCCTCCCTCGCTCTAGGCCGAGTCCCAGAGGGACTCTAGGCCGGTTAGCCCCCCCCCCCTTCCTTGTTTTGTTTTCCCTCTTTTGCTTGCCCCCTACCCCAAGTAATCCCCCCCACCTATATAAATACACCCCAAACCCCCCACCCTCTCCTCACATCAATCCCAAGCCCCTCTCCTCCTTAGCCGCGCCCCACCCCGCGCCCCTCACCCGCCGCCGCCGCCCTATAGCCGCCGTCCCCGCCGTTCGCCGGAGCCTCGCCGAGGTTGTCCCGCGCCGCGTCTCTTTTTCTCCCCTTGGTTCAGTTTTTCTTCTAAACCGTTCCGGTTCTTTCTTAACCGTTCCAGTTTTCTTTCGTTCTTTGTTTCGGTTATCTTTTCCGAAAACCCTAGATCGGTTTTCGTTCTTCTTTCGGACCGTTCGTCTCAACTAACGCGATCACCGATTATTCCCCGGTTTTCGACGCCCGTTCGTTTAATCGGTCTTCTTTTTCTCTTCGTCGGATTTATTCCGCGATCGTGATCTCAGATCCGATCTTCGTTCTAGTCTTTCTTCTCGCTCGTTTATCGGAATCAGGTGATTCAAGTGCCTGGAGTTTCGTTTCGAAACTGCCGTTCCGTCTAATCAACTTAAACAAGTTTTTGCCCCGGTAAAATTTGACCTAGTTTCAACTTGCTAGAACCGAGTTGTTTTCTTTCGCCGTTTGTTTTCTGTTTCTTTGTTCGGTTCATTCTTTCTTTGCAACCAGAGTTCTTAAGTTGAACTTTCTGGTTCGATCTCTTGTTCGAGTTTTACCTGTGCATTAGATGAGTACTTATTGTGTGCTTGTTGTTTGTCTGCGATAGATCACCCGGATTGCGCTGCTTGTTACTTCGATTCCCTAGGTCTCGCGGATCATCAGCAAGGCAAGTAACACTTTGATCATACCTTTTCTACAACCCATGTTTTATTGCATTAGATCAACCCTCACACATTGCATGATTAGGATCTAATTAAATTGTGGCATGGGAAGTAGATGAGGTAGTACCTATTACCTGTATTATTATGAAACCTTTGGGAGTTACTTCTACGTTTGCTTATTATGCCATGCTATGCTAGTAGACGTGGATTGGGTGAGTGATATCCATGACAGATGTGAGTTTATTAATCTTAATTTGTTTATCTAAGGTGGCCACTTAAACACACATCTGGGTGGATTGAGGCACCTGATGTCTATCAGGACTTGCCTGTTTTATTTTGGACCGCCACCCAGGCTCAAAGGGATCATAAGATCATTCATGCTAGAAACTTCCGTATGCAGCCACATGCTACTATGGGCTCTGGCATAGTTGACTAAGTTGTGCGAACTCTTACGGGGTGGACTAGCAGATGTAGGGGTTGTAGGTGGTACGGTCTACCCCACATGTAAGGTGCTAGCGCTTCTGAAAGACTATGTCTCGGTCATCCGTTTCTCAAACACCATGTAGTGCGAGAAAACAAACGGAGGCGGTCGAGTCATGTGGGGAAAAGTGCGCAAACCTCTGCAGAGTGTACAAACTAATCATGATTAGCCGTGTCCCCGGTTATGGACAACTTGAGTATCTAGTACTTGAATATCATGTGAATCTCAACATGTTACTTCTAATTAATGTTGTTGGGTTTTAACTGTTCACTTAATTGGGATCGGAATGCTGTCAACCATTCTCGATGTTCAACAACCACCATGATAGTTAAATAAATTTATTCCTTTGCAGTAGGGAAAAACTGACTTTACACAAAACTGTAACCATAGAGCTTTCCACCAGCCATATATGCATATAGTATAGCTGTTTCATTCCATTACTCTCTATGTGTTACTTTGCCAGCATATTCCATGTGCTAACCCATTTTAGGGCTGCAACTTTCATGTTGCAGACTTTTCAGATGACGAGTAAGGTGCTTTTAGGTCATGGTTCTATACTCAGTGATGCCGTTGGAGTTGATGGACCCATTTATCTTCCGAGTCTTCCGCTGTTATCGTTATTAGATGGCCTTAAGCCATATTTATTGTAATAAGTTCTCTTTGAGACAACGATGTAATAAGTGTGTGATTGCCACTCTGCTATAAATCCTTCGATGTACTGTGTGGTGTCAGCATTACTGATCTAGGGATGACACCGGAGCACAGTAGACTTGATCCATTCGGGTCGGGTCGCCATAGAGATGGTATCAGAGCACACGCTGACTGTAGGACACGACCACTAAGTTAAAGCCATAGAACACCCTTCTCTTCTCATTTTCTAACTCCTCATCTTTTCTACTCTATTAGGATGACGAACGCGAAGATTAAGTACGCTCAACCGGATGAAGGCACACCATTTGGATTTCACCTGAAGGAAGTCACCAAGTACTTGAACATTGGATTACCAAGCTTCACGGGAACCTTCAATGCCACTCTGCCTGAAGAGGAGCGCTGGAAGATTCAAGCTCATGTTCTGGGAAGGACATTCGCGCCAATCACGAAGCCCATAGATAGTGTTTTCAATGCACCAACCTGGAGTCTGGGAAGGAGCATGGCAGCTCATATCACCATGGGACGCATTGGAGAAGTTTATCAAGAAGATCTCAAGGACACTATCTACCAGATTTGCGGACGCCGAGACGAACAATGGGAGTTAGTCAGCACCAAGAAGGATAGATCCATTGCATCTTTCATCCAGGAGTTAAACCAGCACATTCGACGCCACGAGAACCAGATGTGCAATGATATGATAGAGTTGAAGAATGCGAAGGCAAGGATCATCGAGCTAGAAGGAGAACTGAAGTCTACACGCAAGGACTACATGGACAAGATCGTAGCTCTAGCGAGACACAATGGCGATCTTAAGCAGGAGATTGAAGAACTCAAGAGGAAGTTAGCATCCAAGGAGGAGGACGAGTACGTCGCATGTTCGGACAACTACATCATCATCGACGACACCGATTCGGATCCAAGTGAACCCGACTTTGAAGACGAAGCTGGAGCAGATATCATGGAGTCTTCCACCGGTTCAAATTTCTAGATGACCACCAGATAGTAGTAGTATTCCCCCATGTAAACACAATAGTTCGAGCACTTTTGCGATAGTTTTAGATCGTTTGTAAGCCCTTGTATGATTGAATGAAGTGATTTTGTGTGCATTTGCTCATGTGCATTGGGGTAGTGTTTTCCCTTTAGACCTCACTCTATTCTCAATTCTCGTCTTTTCTAAAACCCTCAGATGCCTCCGAGACGTGACAATGGATTCCCACCGGAGCTCACTCAGTTGATCCAGCAACAGAATCAATTGATGCAGATGTTAGTCCAAAACCAGCAGAACAACAACAACAATCCACCACCACCACCACCTGTTGACCACTTAGCTCATTTCCTTAGGCTGAATCCGCCGGTGTTTTCCAGTAGCACCGAGCCAATAGTAGCAGACGATTGGCTCCGCAAGATAGGAAGGGAGTTGACCACTGCAGGATGCACGGATGGTGAGAAAGTGAAGTTTGCCGCTCACCAGCTTGACGGACCCGCGGCAGCATGGTGGGAGAATTTCACAGCCACTTACCCAGTTGACACTGTCACATGGGATCAGTTTCAGCAAGCTTTCCGCATTGCCCATGTTTCAGCAGGAGCAATGGCCATGAAGAAGCGTGAGTTTCGCAACTTACGCCAAGGAGGAAGGACAGTTGGCCAGTACGTTGACGATTTCAGCAAGTTAGCACGTTATGCCCCAGATGACGTTGCTACGGATGCAGCTAAGCAGGAGAAGTTTCTGGAAGGACTGAATGATGAACTAAGCATGAAGTTGATGGTAGCAAGTTTCAACAACTACCAGGAGTTGGTAGATCGTGCCATCATGATTGAAGGGAAAGCAACAGCAGATTGAGAACCGTAAGAGGAAGTATGGACAGGGGAAGTATAACTCTGGAGCCCAGCAGAAGCCCCGTTTTGCCCCTAAACCGGGATTTTAGTTTCAGCATACCCATGGAGGAGGTAGCTCGCACAACCATAATGGCCACAAGAATGGTAATGGGAATGGAGGAAGCAACGGCCAGAACCGGACCACCCCATCAACCCCAACCAAGAGAGATCTGAGTCAAGTCACCTGTTTCAAGTGTTCCAAGACCGGACATTATGCCAATGAATGTCCTGAAGGCCAGAATGGAAATGGCAATGGAAGCTCTGGGAAGAAGCCGAACCCTTTCAATAGGGGACAGGTGAACCACGTTAATGTGGAGGAGGTTGAAGATCAGCCTGATGCAGTAATCGGTAAGTTTTTGGTTAAGTCATTTACTGCACTCGTTCTTTTTGACACTGGTGCATCGCATTCATACATATCAAGGGGATTTGTGGATAAATATAACCTGCCAACCCAAGCCCTTAGGTCACCCATGTTAGTAAGCTCACCAGGAGCGGAGTTTATGGCTAGACGATGGTGTGATCGGTTACCATTAAGGATTGGTAACTATGTTTTTCCCTCAGACCTAATAGTATTGGAATCTCAAGGATTGGATGTGATATTAGGCATGGATTGGTTATCAAAGTATGAAGGGAATATTGAGTGTGCTAGTAAGTCAATTTTGCTTACCACACCAGAAGGAAGAAGGATCAAGTATGTATCCCGGCATGTGCCAAACAGGACACAAGTAAACTGCCTAACAGGAGTTGTGCAAGAAGAAGTACCAGTGGTAAAGGATTTTCCTGATGTATTTCCTGAGGAATTACCAGGCATGCCACCAGATAGAGACATTGAGTTTTTGATTGAGTTATTGCCAGGTACAGGCCCAATATCGAAGCGACCGTACCGGATGCCAGCAAAGGATTTGGTGGAAATTAAGAATCAGATTAAGGAGTTATTGGATAAAGGTTACATTCGCCCAAGTTCTTCGCCTTGGGGATCACCCGTACTTCTAGTGGAAAAGAAGGATGGATCATTAAGGATGGTTGTAGATTATCGGGGATTGAATGAAGTAACCATCAAGAACAAGTACCCACTGCCAATGATCAACGATCTGTTTGATCGGTTGCAAGGAGCTAAAGTGTTTTCCAAGATCGATTTGCGATCAGGGTACCATCAATTGAAGATTCGGGAGCAGGACATACCTAAGACAGCATTCACCACGAGATATGGACTGTATGAGTATACCGTTATGTCATTTGGATTGACTAACGCACCTGCCTATTTTATGAACCTGATGAACAAAGTGTTTATGGAGTTTTTGGATAAGTTCGTCGTAGTGTTCATTGATGACATCCTGGTTTATTCAAAGAATGAAGAGGAGCATAAGGAACATTTGCGTTTGGTTTTGGAGAAACTAAGGGAACATCAGTTATACGCCAAATTCAGCAAATGTGAGTTTTGGTTGAAGGAAGTTGGATTCCTCGGACACGTTATATCCGGAGAAGGTATAGCAGTTGACCCCACTAAGGTTGAGACCGTAACCGAATGGGAAGCACCAACGACAGTTGGAGAGATCCGGAGTTTTCTTGGACTCGCAGGATACTACCGGAGGTTCATTGAGAACTTTTCAAAGATTGCAAAGCCTATGACTGAATTGTTGAAGAAGGATACTAAGTTCAAATGGACTGAGGAATGTGAGGCTAGTTTCCAGGAGTTGAAGAAACGTTTGGTTACCTCACCAGTATTGATTTTGCCAGATCAGACCAAGGATTATGAGGTGTATTGCGACGCTTCACGTCGAGGACTTGGAGCAGTGCTTATGCAGGAAGGGAGAGTTGTTTCGTATGCTTCACGACAACTGAAGCCTCATGAGTTGAATTATGCCACACATGATTTGGAGTTAGCAGCCGTAGTGCATGCATTGAAAACGTGGAGACATTTCCTCATTGGAAATCATTGTGAGGTGTACACGGATCACAAGAGTTTGAAGTACATTTTCACGCAGAAGGAGTTGAACCTCAGACAAAGGAGATGGTTGGAGCTCATCAAGGATTATGACATGAGATTGCATTACCATCCCGGAAAAGCTAATGTGGTAGCTGACGCATTGAGCCGTAAGAGCCATGTCAACACCCTAGTGACGGGAGAAGTACCAAAGGAGTTAGCAGAAAACCTTCGTGAGCTATGTTTGGAAATAGTTCCGAGAGGCTATGTAGCAGCATTGGAGATTCAGTCAACATTGATGGATAAGATCAGAGAAGCTCAGAAATCTGACAAGGAGATTGCTGCTATAAAAGAGAAATTGAGCGAAGGAAAAGCAAAGGGATTTCGTGAGGATGAGCACGATACCTTATGGTTTGAGGACCGTGTTTATGTGCCCAATGACCCGGAGATCAGGAAGTTGATTTTGCAAGAGGCACATGATTCACCGTATTCGATTCACCCAGGGAATACCAAGATGTATTTGGATTTGAAGGAAACATTCTGGTGGACCGGAATGAAGAAGGATATTGCAGCATATGTAGCAGTTTGTGACGTATGTCAGAGAGTAAAGGCAGAGCATCAGAAGCCAGCAGGATTGTTACAACCATTGCCGATACCCGAATGGAAGTGGGATAAGATAGGCATGGATTTTATCACAGGACTACCCAGGACGAAAGCAGGCTATGACTCGATATGGGTAGTAGTTGATCGTTTGACAAAGGTAGCACATTTTATTCCAGTTAAGACCACTTACACCAGTGCTAAGTTGGCGAAGATATACATGACTAGGATCATTTGTTTGCATGGAGTTCCGAGGAGTATCGTATCAGATAGAGGAACCCAATTTACCTCAAAGTTTTGGAATCAGTTGCATGAAACTTTAGGAACCAGACTAGAGTTCAGCACAGCTTTTCACCCACAGACAGATGGACAGACCGAGAGAGTCAATCAGATTTTGGAAGATATGCTGAGAGCTTGTGCACTAGATTATGGATCTAGTTGGGACGATAACTTGCCGTATGCGGAGTTTTCCTATAACAAAAGTTACCAAACCAGTTTGAAGATGGCACCTTTCGAAGCTTTATATGGAAGGAGGTGCAGGACACCGTTGTCATGGGACGAAGTTGGAGACCGTCAATTCTTTGGACCAGATTTGATTAAGGAGTCTGAACGGAAAGTTAAGTTGATTCGCGATAGGCTCAAGGTAGCCCAGTCCAGGCAGAAGAGCTACGCAGATTCTAAACGCAAGGAGACAGTTTACGAAACCGGAGACAGAGTTTACCTTCGAGTATCCCCACTTCGAGGAGTTAAGCGCTTTGGAGTTAAGGGAAAGTTAGCACCACGTTTCGTTGGACCGTATAAGATCTTGCAACGTATGGGAGAAGTCGCTTATAAGTTGGAATTACCAGAGGAGCTGTCAGGAGTTCATGATGTATTCCATGTTTCTCAGCTGAAGAAATGTCATGCCGAGATGGCGGAGGTACCGCTAAGAGATACCGTGCCACTCGAAGCGATTCAGTTGAAGGACGACTTAACATATGAGGAGAAGCCAGTCAAGATTCTCGATTATGCCAGCAAAGTTACCCGCAACAAGGTTATCAAGTTTTGCAAAGTTCAGTGGAACCACCACTTAGAGGATGAAGCCACCTGGGAGAGAGAAGAAGATTTGCTCAAGGACCACCCTCACCTATTTTCTAGCCAACCCGAATCTCGAGGGCGAGATTCATCTTAAGGGGGGTAGGTTTGTAACATCCCAAATTTTCAATTTGGAATGTTATACATTAGATCATCATGCATATCATATTTTCTTGCATTTTGGTCGATCCTAGAAATTTCACGCAACTCAAGGACCCTCGGAGAGAGTTGGAGATTTCGTTATTTTCATATTTGAGAGTTTTCTCAAATTTTGAAAAGAGGATCATTTGATTTATTTATTTCATCTTCAATTATTTTTCCAATATCAAAAAATGAGAGAGGGAATAATATGACTTTCCCAAAGTTAGGAAAAATGAAGATTTAATGAATAAATCAAATTTTGGTTTTGCCGGAGTTTCGTTTGCTTTTTATTTGGATAGGGAAAAATGCGCGTTTTCAAAAATTGCATTCTAGGTCCGGAGTAAAGTTCATTTTGTTCGACTCATTTTTAGGAGTCGGGGAAAATTTACTTTAGTAATTTTGGAGTTCGTTTAGTTTAGTTTTCTTTTGTTTTTCTGCGCGCGAATCCAGTTAAAAAAAGAGGGACCAAGGCCAGCCGGGCCAAAGGCCCAGCCAGCCGGCCGCCTCCCCAGCCAGCGCGCGCGCCAGGCGCAGCGCCAGGCCGCCGCCTCCCTCGCTCTAGGCCGAGTCCCAGAGGGACTCTAGGCCGGTTAGCCCCCCTTTTCCTTGTTTTGTTTTCCCTCTTTTGCTTGCCCCCTACCCCAAGTAATCCCCCCCACCTATATAAATACACCCCAAACCCCCCCCCTCTCCTCACATCAATCCCAAGCCCCTCTCCTCCTTAGCCGCGCCCCACCCCGCGCCCCTCACCCGCCGCCGCCGCCGCCGCCCTATAGCCGCCGTCGCCGCCGTTCGCCGGAGCCTCGCCGAGGTTGTCCCGCGCCGCGTCTCTTTTTCTCCCCTCGGTTCAGTTTTTCTTCTAAACCGTTCCGGTTCTTTCTTAACCGTTCCGGTTTTCTTTCGTTCTTTGTTTCGGTTTTCTTTTCCGAAAACCCTAGATCGGTTTTCGTTCTTCTTTCGGACCGTTCGTCTCAACGAACGTGATCACCGATTATTCCCCGGTTAACGACGCCCGTTCGTTTAATCGTTCTTCTTTTTCTTTTCGTCGGATTTATTCCGCGATCGTGATCTCAGATCCGATCTTCGTTCTAGTCTTTCTTCTCGCTCGTTTATCGGAATCAGGTGATTCAAGCGCCTGGAGTTTCGTTTCGAAACCGCCGTTCCGTCTAATCAACTTAAACAAGTTTTTGCCCCGGTAAAATTTGACCTAGTTTCAACTTGCTAGAACCGAGTTGTTTTCTTCCGCCGTTTGTTTTCCGTTTCTTTGTTCGGTTCGTTCTTTCTTTGCAACCGGAGTTCTTAAGTTGAACTTTCTGGTTCGATCTCTTGTTCGAGTTTTACCTGTGCATTAGATGAGTACTTATTGTGTGCTTGTTGTTTGTCTGCGATAGATCACCCGGATTGCGCCGCTTGTTACTTCGACTCCCTAGGTCTCGCGGATCATCAGCAAGGCAAGTAACACTTTGATCATACCTTTTCTACAACCCATGTTTTATTGCATTAGATCAATCCTCTCACATTGCATGATTAGGATCTAATTAAACTGTGGGATGGGAAGTAGATGAGGTAGTACCTATTACCTGTATTATTATGAAACCTTTGGGAGTTACTTCTACGTTTGCTTATTATGCCATGCTATGCTAGTAGACGTGGATTGGGTGAGTGATATCCATGACAGATGTGAGTTGATAATTTTAATGGTTTATCTAAGGTGGCCACTTAAACACACATCTGGGTGGATTGAGGCACCTGATGTCTATCAGGACTTGCCTGTTTTATTTTGGACCGCCACCCAGGCTCAAAGGGATCATAAGATAATTCATGCTAGAAACTTCCGTGTGCAGCCACATGCTACTATGGGCTCTGGCATAGTTGACTAAGTTGTGCGAACTCTTACGGGGTGGACTAGCAGATGTAGGGGTTGTAGGTGGTACGGTCTACCCCACATGTAAGGTGCTAGCGCTTCTGAAAGACTATGTCTCGGTCATCCGTTTCTCAAACACCATGTAGTGCGAGAAAACAAACGGAGGCGATCGAGTCATGTGGGGAAAAGTGCGCAAACCTCTGCAGAGTGTACAAACTAATCATGATTAGCCGTGTCCCCGGTTATGGACAACTTGAGTATCTAGTACTTGAATATCATGTGAATCTCATCATGTTACTTCTAATTAATGTTGTTGGGTTTTAATTGTTCACTTAATTGGGATCGGAATGCTGTCAACCATTCTCGATGTTTCAACAACCACCATGATAGTTAAATAAATTTATTCCTTTGCAGTAGGGAAAAACTGGCTTTACGCAAAACTGTAACCATAGAGCTTTCCACCAGCCATATATGCATATAGTATAGCTGTTTCATTCCATTACTCTCTATGTGTTACTTTGCTAGCATATTCCATGTGCTGACCCATTTTCGGGCTGCAACTTTCATGTTGCAGACATTTCAGACGATGAGTAAGGTGCTTTTAGGTCGTGGTTCTATACTCAGTGATGCCGTTGGAGTTGATGGACCCATTTATCTTCCGAGTCTTCCGCTGTTATCGTTATTAGATGGCCTTAAGCCATATTTATTGTAATAAGTTCTCTTTGAGACAACGATGTATTTTTAATAAGTGTGTGATTGCCACTCTGCTATAAATCCTTCGATGTACTGTATGGTGTCAGCATTACTGATCCAGGGATGACACGGAGCACAGTAGACTTGATCCATTCGGGTCGGGTCGCCACAAATACAATGTGATTCATTGATCTAATAAGAACTAAGGCGCAATTGTGTGAGGCACTTACACTAAGACTTGTAGGAGTGTTGGACGCAAGAGAATGGCTCAGGGGACGGGGTCAGGGACTGAGGTACACGAGATTGATAAGCATCGAGGGCTGGATGCAGGATCATGTGGGCCTGAGGGATTAATGGATGTTGTTGATATGCCCATTTTGCATCATGTTTTCCTACTGTTATTTATTATGTTTTGGGTCATTATTTCACTTTATTATTTTATTCTAATGTCGTTTCTCTCTTATTTTTCAAATTTCACCTGAAGAGGAAGATTGCCGACAGATGGAATTCTATGTTGGAAATATGCCATAGAGGCAATAATAAATTAGTTATTATTATATTTTCTTGTTCATGATAAATGTTTATTATTCATGCTAGAATTGTATTGACAACATGGACTAAGGGGTCAGGCTACAACCCACATGGGCTGGCCGTACCATTCCCCAAGGCACATGTTGTTTAAATATAGAGATAAGGTATTATCTCTAAATTTAAAGGGTTGAATCTAGAGATAAGACGTTATCTCAAGTTTAAAGGGATTTCTCCCATGTGGCCAGCCCTGGGAGGGTTTTGGACGCCCTCCCCTGCCCCTAGCCTATATACAGAGGGGGCGTATGGGGGCAGCCACCCCTTCACCCATGCCCATTGCCTCTCCCAACTCCTCCCACGTTCCTTCGGTACACGCTTGGTGAAGCCCTGCCGAAATTCCGCTGCCGCCAACACCACCATACCGCCTGGCTGGTTCCGATCTTATCTACCTCCTCTCCCTCGCTTGCTGTATCAAGAAGGAGAGGATACCATCAAGCTGAGCGTGTGCTAATCTCGGATGTGCCATTTGTCCGGCACTAGATCGAATTGGATCGTGAAGAGCACAACTACATCAACCATGTTACATACGCTAACGCTTTCGGTCTACAAGGGCATGTAGACACACCCCTCTCGGTGGCATGCATATCCTAGATTAGACCTTGGGTGTTCATAGGAATTTTTTTGATTTTCATGCTTCGTTCCCCGACATTCTGGACCTGAAAAAGCTACATCAGAGATAGATATTCTCCATAGTTCCAAATGACCTAAAAATTTACGAAGAATTATTTTGGGATGTATAAAAAATATTCTCTGAAGAAATACCAGGAAGGGGCCCACCAGGGAGCCATGAGCTTAGGGCGTCCCCCTAAGGCGCACCCTGTGAGCTCGTGGCCCCACCAACAGGCCTCTAGAGCCCATCTTCTTCTATATGAGGCTATTTGCCCTAGAAAAATAAGGAGAAGACTTTCAGGTGAAGCGCCGTCGTCTCGAGGCTGAACCTGGGCATGAGCACTTTTGCTCTCCGGCGGAGCGATTTTGCTCAGAAAACTCCCGTCCAGGAGGGGAAATCAAAACCATTTACATCACTAATGACCCTCTCATCGTGGGAGGACCAATCTTCCCACCATTGACGGCTTCCACAGCCATCAGGGAGCCGCCCATGAACGGCGTGAACTTGTCCGCTACCAATCCACGTGTGCACAAGCCGACATACAACATCCGCCATAGCCCCGGGGTCGCTGCCTTGGCACCCTCCATGTGAGCATGCGGCGTAGCTAGAGAGTGTGCTGGGTGGGACGTGGCACACCTAGAATTTTGAGATTTGTTTCGTTACCATATAGGAATTAGGCCCAAATAAAATTTAGCCCAAGCAAGCCCTTGTAGCCCCCAACCCCAATCAATCCTCATCAGTCATCCCATCGGCCACCAGGCTCCTAATTAAATTGTTGAAACATTCACAAATGGAAAGGGTTTAACACCAAGCAATGAGTGGCGTGGTCCACCGGTCCTGTTGGCTAGATGGACTCTGCCTTGCCCAATTGTGGGGGTGTATCTATGTACTACACATAGTCTACGTGCATACTGGTGATCACCATTATGCCATTTGTGACCGGATCTCGAATGTACGTCGACATGGTTGCATGCATGCCGTATTCTTGATAAGTGATACTACGTGAAGGCTCATATTAATACCAACTTTAATCCATGACGTTTGTGGTTCTGGCTTTATGCAGAGCGTATCTCTACATTTTTCCTTACACGAAGTTGTGTTTATTGATCGGTATCTTGTGTTTCTTTAGTACTATTGATACATATTAAATTTATTAAAGGATGCATATTTATGATAAATATGCTCACCAGTCCGTCCATCTACACATATAAGTCTGGGTGTTAGTCTATATGGTTTGTTCGACCGGTTATTTCAGCCTTCCAGAAAATCAGTATAGCAAATTTATTTCGTGTTTCCATTTTTTTCTTTATTTGGTCTTCGGTCAATTCGGTCCGGTCTTTTGTCTTGACAAAACAAACCGATTTCGTAAAAAATACAATGTGATTCATTGATCTAAAAAGAACTAAGGCGTAATTGTGTGAGGCACTTATACTAAGACTTGTAGGAGTGTTGGACGCAAGAGAACAGCCCAGGAGACGAGGTCAGGGACTGAGGTACACACGATCAATAAGCATTGAGGGCTGGATGCAGGACCATGTGGGCTCGAGGGATTAATGGATGTTGTTGATACGTCCATTTTGCATCATGTTTTCCTATTGTTATTTATTATGTTTTGGGTCATTATTTCACTTTATGATGCTATTCTTATGTCGTTTCTCTCTCATTTTGCAAATTTCACATGAAGAGGAAGATTGCCGGCAGATGGAATTCTAGACTTGAAAAAGCTATAGCAGAGATAGATATTCTCTACAACTCCAAATGACCTAAAAATTTATGAAGAATTATTTTGGATCATATAAAAACTATTGGCTGAAGAAATACGACGAGGGGGCCCACCAGGGAGCTAAGCTTGTGGCCCCACCAGCAGGCCTCCAGTGCCCATCTTCTGCTATGTGAGGCTATTTGCCATAGAAAAAAATAAGGAGAAGACTTTCAGGTGAAGCGCCACCGTCTCGTGACGAACCTAAGTAGGAGCACTTTTGCTCTCTGGCAGAGCGATTTTGCAGGGAAAACTTCCCTCCAGGAGGGGGAGGGTGGTCGAAACCATTGACATCACCAACAGTCCTCTCATCATGGGAGGACCAATATTCATCAATATCTTCACCAACACCATCTCCTCTCAAACTCTAGTTCATCTCTTTTATTCAATCTTTGTCCCAAAACCTTAGACTCGTACCTGTGGATTGATAGTAGTGTTGATTACATCTCGTTTTTGATGCTAGTTGGTTTATTTGGTGGAAGATTTAATGTTTATATCCTTAAGCATATTCAATACACCTATGATCTTGAACATGAATATGATTTGTGAGTAGTTACCTTTGTTCTTGAGGACATGGGAGAAGTCTTGTTATAAGTTATCATGCGAAGTTGGTATTCGTTTGATATTTTGATGATATGTATGTTGTTCTTCCATTACTGGTGTCATGTGAACGTCGACTACATGACACTTCACCATACTGGGGCCTAAAGGAAAGCATTGGCGAGTAATAAGTATATGATGAGTTGTGAGAGTGGCAAAATCTTAGACCCTGTTTTATGTGTTATTCCGTAAGGGCTGATTTGGATCCATATGTTTCATGCTATGGTTAGATTTATCTTAATTCTTATTTCGTAGTTGCGGATGCTTGCGAGAGGGGTTAATTATAAGAGGGTTCTTTTTTCAAGTAAGAACATCACCCTAGCGCCGGCCCACCCACATATCAAATTATCAAAGTAGTGAACGCGAATCAACTAAACATGATGAACGTGACTAGACAGAAATTCCCATGTGTCCTCGAGAGCACTTTGCTTTATATAAGAGAACTTTCTGGCTGTCCTTTTCTATAAAAAGGATTGGGCCACCATGCTGCACCTTTGTTACTATTGCTACTTGCTACTTGTTACGAATTTCCTTGCTACAAAACTATCTATTGCCGCTACTTTCAGCACTTGGAGAGAATACCTTGTTGAAAACCACTTGTCATTTTCTTCTGCTCCTCGTTGGGTTCGACACTCTTACTTACCAAAAGGACCAAGATTAATCCCCTATACTTGTGGGGCATCAGTTGTCTGCAGCTAAGGATTTACTAGTAATTCGGTATTGGGCCAGAAAACCGGAAGTAGCACTCATAGGGTGGTGCCCATGGTCGTGATTACCAAAGGATGGGTCGTCTTCCCACCATTGACGGCTTCCACAGCTATCGGGGGGGGGGGGGGGGGGGGGGGGGCTCATGCATGGCATGAACTTGGCCGCTGCCAGTCCACTGTGCACGAGCCGACCTACAACATCCGAAATAGTCTCGGGGCCGCTGCCTTGGCATCCTTCGAGTGAGCAGGCGGCGTACCTAGAGAGTGTGTCAGGTAGGACGTGGCAGACCTAGAATTTTAAGATTTGTTTCATTATCATATAGGAATTAGGCCTAAATAAAACTTAGCCCGGGAAAGCCCTAGTAGTCGAGCAGCCCCCAACCTCAATCAATCCTCATCCCATCGGCCACTAGGCTCCTAAATAATTTTTTGAAATAATCTCCAATGAAAAGGGCTTAACACCACGCAACGAGTGGCGTGGTCCGCCAGTCCTGCTAGCTGGACGGACTTTGCCTTGCCGAGTTGGGGTGCATCTATGTACTACGCATAGTCTACGTGCATATTGGTGGTCCCCGTTAGGCTATTTGTGACCGGATCTCGAACGTACGTCATCATGGTTGCATGCATGTCATATTCCTGAGAAGCGATACTACGAGAAGGCTCGTATTAATACTAGATTTAATCCACGACGTTTGTGGTGCTGGCTTTATGCAAAGCGTACCTCTACATTTTTCCTTGCATGAAGTGGTGTGTATTCGTATTTTGTGTTTCTTTAGTACTGCTAATACATAATAAAATTATTAAAGGATGCATATTCATGGTAAATATACTCACGACTCCCTTCATCTACACATATAAGTCTGGATTTAGTTATATGGTTTGTTCGGTTCGGTTATTTCGATCTTCCAAAGAATCACTCTTCCATATCTGACAACCGAATTTTCTTCATGGTTCCATTTTTTCTCTATCCGGTCTTCGATCAATTCAGTTTGGTATTTGGTCTTGACAAAATAGACCAATTTCACATAAAAAATGTGATTCATTGGTCTAAAAAGAACTAAGGGCGCAATTTATGTGAAGCACTTACACTGAGACTTGTAGGAGTGTTGGATGCAAGAGAAGGCTCGGGAGATGCGGTCAGGGACTCAAGTACACAAGATCGATAAGCATCGAGGGCTGGATGTAGGAGTGTGTGTGGAACTGAGTGATTAATGGATGTTGTTGGCTGCTAAGATTGACAAGTAATTCGGTATCGGGTCAGAAAACCGGAAGTAGCTAGCCCTTATAGGGTGGTGCCCATGGCCGTGATTACCAAAGGGTGGGTAGTCTTCCCACCATAATCAGCTTCCACAGCCATTGGGGGGACGTCCATGCTACGGCGTGAACTTGGCTACTGCCAATCCATGTATGCATGAGCCGACCTACAACATCCGCCAAAGCCATTTGGCTGCTACCTTGGCATCCTTCATGTGAGCCAGCGGCGTAGCTAGAGAGTGCCGGCTGGGACGTGGCGCACCTAGAATTTTGAGATTTGTTTTGTTATTATATAGAAATTATGCCGAAATAAAACTTAGCCCAAACAAGCCCTAGTAGACGAGCAACTCCCAACCCCAATCAATCCTCGTCTGTCATTCCATCGGCCACCAGGAACCGTTGCAAATGGAAAGGGTTTAGCACCACACGATGAGGTGGCGTGGTCTGCGAGTCCTGCTTGCTGGACGGACTCTGCCTTACCCGGTTGTGGGGTGTATCTATGTACTAAGCATAGTCCACGTGCATACTCGTGATCGTCGTTGCGCTATTTGTGACCGGATATTGAATGTATGTCAGCATGGTTGCATGCATGTCATATTCCTGAGAAGCGATACTACGGGAAGGCTCGTATTAATACTATCTTTAATCCATGGCGTTTCTGGTGCCGACTTTATGCAGAGTGTATCTCTACATTTTCCTTACATAAAGTTGTGTATCTGTATCTTGTGTTTCTGTAGTACTGTTAGTACATATTACATTTATTAAAGGACGCATATTTTGTGGTAAATATACTCGCCACTCCCTCCACCTACACGTATAAGTCTGGGTGTTAGTCCGTATGGTTTGTTCGGTCTGATCATTTCGATAATCCAAAAAGCGAGTCTTCCATATCCGACAACCGAATTTAGTACTCATTTCCTTTTTTGTCTATTCGGTCCTCGGTCAATTTGGTTTGCTCTTTGGTATTGACAAAGCAGACCAATTTCACAAAAAAAAAAGAATGTGATTCATTGATCTAAAAAGTACTAAGGGCGCAATTGTGTGAGGCACTTACGCTGGGACTTGTAGGAGTGTTGGATGCAAAAGAAGGGCTCGGGAGACATGGTTAGGGACTCAAGAACACAAGATTGATAAGCATCGAGGATTGGATGCAGGAGCGTGTGGTCCCGAGGGATTAATGGATGTTGTCTGATGCTAAGGACCTGCTAATTCGGTATCAAGTCGGAAAACCAGAAGTAGCCCTCATAGGGTGGTGTGTGGTATGGTCTTCCCACCATAGACGGCTTCCATGGCCATCGGGGGGGGGGGGGGGGGGGGGCGCCCATGCCACGACGGGAACTTGGCCGGTGCCAATCCACGTGTGCACGAGCCCACCTACAACATCTGCCGTAGCCCCGGGCCGCTGCCTTGGCATCCTCCATGTGAGCCAGCGGCGTAGCTAGAGAGTGTGCTGGATGTGACGTGACACACCTAGAATATTTTAGATTTGTTTCATTATCATAGGAATTAGGCCCAAATAAAACTTAGCTCGGGCAAGCCCTGGTAGCCGAGCAGCCCCCAACCCCAATCAATCCTCGTCAGTCATCCCATCGGCCACCAGGCTCCTAATTAAATTGTTGAAATAGTCGCAAAGGGAAAGGGTTTAGCACGAGGCAACAAGTGACAAGATAGGGGAAAAATGTGGGAGATATGTGTGGTCACAAGATGCTCGGGAAGGGATAAGATGGAGGGATATAGCACATGGGTGGGTCATAGCTACGTGGCGTCTCGACGGAAAGCCAAAGCATATTGAATCCAAATAGAGAAGTCACTGGTTCGATAGGACCGGAAAGAGGACCCTGACCATCTTGCCAACGAATTCAAGGCCTTGGTGCACCAACGCTCCTCATGGCCTGCCAGCCGACTGTAATCATTTAACTAAAGGAAATATATTTCCGTCGAGAGTGACTCTCTCTCTCTCTCTCTCTTCTTAACAACACCTCGTCAATTGTCGTTAGAGAAACTACTATATTATAAGGGTTATTACAGGAATAAATTGAAAGCAACAGAAAATGAAAAGTAGCACATGGCCAAACCAGATTGAACCAAAGCTCTATTGAGCACCACACATAAGGCCTTGTACAATGCAAGGTGCTTAAGGAAGGTTTTTAGAAAAATAAATCAGATTTTTCTTAAACATCGATACTTGTTTGTATAGGGTAGACGTTTAATTAGGCGTCTCTTCTATAAAAATAGGCATCGGTATTTTAGAAAAACCTAATTTGGTTCTCTAAGCATCTCCGTAAGCATTGTACAAGGCAAAAGGGAGAGCGGTCAACGTGTGACCAAGTTTCCGTACACGCCAGCCTTGAGAGAGAAGAAAACCAAGTAATCCAGTTAGGGACATGCATAGAAATGTTACACGTCATAACAAGTTTAGAACACAGAAAACACCAAGGAAGATCGCCATTTCCAGTAATTTTTCATTCTGTCCTATCAGTTATTCTCATTTATCTCATTTCAGCTTCTTCTTTTCTGGAGGGGAGTCTCATTTCAGCTGGTCAGTCTTGCGAGATTAGTCTGATTACAGAAAGTCAGAACAGCAAGGTTCTGATCTTGTTAACCGTATGGGCCCGCAGTCTCACTTGGTTGGGCCCAGCCCACTCCAGCTTTTCTTTCTCCAGGGCCTAGTAAAACTAGTGCAGACTGGAGTTTCTCCAAAAAAAAAACTAGTGCAGACTGGAGCCACCGTATATTGTGGCGTACGATACGACCGGCATCGCCGTTCGCCACCTGTTTTAGCTAGCGCGTGCAGTAGCCAAACTTTGACGTGCCGCGCGCGAGTGGCGGAGCGCGACGTCGATCGATGGCGGGGCTGCACGCGCGCGACGCAGCTGGCCCGACCGGCAACGTACGTGACGCGACGCGGCCCGAGTTTCTTCCCGGCGGTGGAGCGCATGATGACGGAGAATATTTCAGAGGGCCTGGCATAGCTAACGGGGCGTCGCGGTCTGGTCGAACGGGGCTACGCCTGCTGCCACAATTGTTCTTCATCCGGAGGGAGAGCAGGGTTGCCCCGCTGTCTGCACCGTCGCCGACGGTATTGGTATGCCTTAGACCAGCATGGCCATGGCGTGTTAATGGATTGTGATTCTCGTGCGAGTTCTCCGATGACGTACATAAATAATGCAGTCAGTGATATTCATGGCAGGGACTGCCGGAGTTCGTGTACAGCCACGCGTCCCAAACCAGTCTTAAACGTCTGAACGGCCCGTCGGTCACTGACCGATCACAAAAATATGACCCAGACGGGCATTTCGTCGTCCGGATTGACCGACATCCCTCATATCCAGCTCAAATATAGGGCGGGTATGGGGCATCCGGACGCGTCCGCCACGTAGGACTGACGATGGGGTTCGACGCGGAGTCACTGGAAACCAGGCAGTCCGAGGGATGTCTCCTCCGTCGCCGCGGTGTGAACGTCGCGTGGTGCCGCTCCGGCTCGCCGCTCGAGGCCATATCCGGCTATTTAAACCGACCGGCATCTCCGAACCCTAGCCCATCCGTCTCCTCCCTCTCTGCGCCGCAACCCGAACCCATCCGCCTCCTCTCCCTAGCTCTCCCACACTCTCCGGCATCGCCACGGTCCGGCAGAAGATCACCACGTACGCTATGCTCAAGCCGGAGCGCCGGAGGCATATCGTGCAGGAGATCCAGGCGAGGCGCATCGCCCGCATCGCTGCCGGGCTGCCTCCGGACTCGCCGGAGCCAGAGGAGGAGCAGCAGCCGCAGCCGATGAAGGTGGCGGATCCGAAGGAGGACGAGGCGGAGCAGCCTGCTCTGGGGTTCAATATGGATGACGCGAAGCGGAGTTCGCGGTCGCCCAAACCGCGGAGATGGCGGAGCAGCAGGCCATCCTGGAGTCCATCCAGAATGAGGACTGTGGAGCCCAACCGACAATTCCTCGGGTAGGAATGGGTAGCAACTCACGCGCTATTCGCCGAACTTGATGCGAAGATAGAGGAGGAGGCCGAAGCTGCAGCTGTCGCCTATGTACCTGGAGCCAGACACGGAGATAGTCGACATCTCCGACGAGGAGTAGCTTAGGTGATTACGTAGTAGTAGTACGTAGGTTTTTTCTTTGTATGCTTTTGTATAGATTTAAGAATTCTAGTATGAGGTGTTCGAATGGACTTTTGCAATTTTGAGTAGGGACGGGGCCAGGCACATCCGCGAGCGTTTGAAGGGCCATTAATTAAATCCATTAAGAGGCGCTAGAATGGTGGCCGACCAGCTACGCCATATGGCGCATGTTGATTGGTCAGTAAGAAAATATTTTTTAGAGTTTTTTAAATGGTAGGGAGATTTATTTTGTGAGAAGTTTTCTAGATTTTTTTTTCTTTTTCCCTTTTAAAATGGTTATCATGTCCTCATAACATGAGAATATTTTTAAATTTTTTTGATATGATGATGAGATGTGCATAATTTTTTTCAAAGCGGATCGCAATGACGGGCAACAATCACTAGTATTTGTTATATATGGCTATAGATACTCTCAGCTCTGTTCGTTTCATCTGTTTTTCTTTTCTTTGCGGGGCATCTGGTTTTTGGTTGATGGGTCATGGATGGGCTGGCCTTTGTAATCAGAATTCCTCTACATTCCAGGCTAGTTATTTTATCCTTTCAGTTGTGGTTTTCCGTCTAAATCACTAGTTAAGGAGTAATCTTTATAAAAATCACTTCCACCCCAGTTTGCAACAAGTGTCGCACTGTATGCATGCCACTTGTCGCAATCTAGGAGTTTTTCTATTTTTTTATAGATTCATTTATTCAAAATGTTTTATCTCTTAAACCATGCATTCACATCTTGAACCGTTTTCAATATTGGATTCCCCGCGTCGAGATCTTCAAAACTATATACCATGTTGATAGGTTTCGACGAACATTTCTTTCAAGAAAAACTGAACCAGGTGCACGTTTTTTCCCTTTTCGAGAGGCCCGGCCGTGCCCCTCGCGGAAGCAAATCGGTGCCTTGACGAGAAGTAAATCCGTGCCTCTCGTGGTAGAAAAAAAAGAATACATGTTCTTTTCCTTTTTGCGACAGGCACGACCGTGCCTCTCGCGTAAGCAAATCCGTGCCTCCACGAGAAATAAATCCGTTCCTATCGTAGAAGAAAAGAAAGAGAAAAAACACAATTTTCCCTTTCTAATAGGCATGGCGGTGCCTGTCGCGAAAACAAATTCATTGCCTTTACGAGAAGTAAATCCGTGACTCTGGTCGTAGGAAGAAAACAGAAAACACACTCGCAAATTGATGAACTTTTTCTAGCATTGTCGAACATTTTTCTAAATTGATGAAGAATTTTTCAATTCTCTGATCTTTTTCAAAATAAATGACAATTTTGACGATCTTTTTTCAGGTTGATGAACTTTTTTTCCCAAATCCCTGAACTTTTCTTAATTCAGGATTTTTTTTCTTTTTTGTGTGTTTTTTACCATGATTATTCCCGTTTTTTCTCTCAAATGTGACGATGTACATGGGCCGGCCCACCAGCGCGGTTCGCGTGGGCGCCATGGAGCTTCCCTAGCGCCTGAAGGGCCGAATAGGAGCTCCAGCGACTTAGCGCATACCCGCCATTTCATCTGCAACAGTTTTGGGAAGCTCCAATAACCGAACCGAGTCTTTGTGTTTTTTATTTGCTTTTTCCTTTATTATTTTCATTGTCTTTTCTATTTTCTTTTTTGCATTCTTTATTTTTATTTTCCATTTTTCTGTTCTTAATTTTACTTTATCGATTTATTTCTATTTTTACTTTCGATTTTCCAATATATTTAAAACAATTGAACATTTTTTGTAACCGTGAACATTTCATGAAATCAAGAAAATAATTCAAATTCATGAACACTTTTAGAAAACTAGAATATTTTTCACAAATTAGTGAATATGTTTTAAAATTTTCAATATTTTCTTAAATCATGAGCATTTTTTCGAATTCATGAATATTTTGTCCAGTCGTGAACATTTTCTAAATTCGTGATTTTTTTTAACAAATTCTTGAATATTTTTCTAAATCCTGAAAAACATTTTGAATCCTTGAACATTTATTTGAAGTTTGGTAGTACATTTTTGGAACTCGTGATGAAATTTTTTAACTGGTAAACCTTTTCTTCAATTTATGAACAGATTTTGAAATTAAGGAGGATCTTTTATTTCCATGAGCATTTTTTGAATTTTGTGAACATTTTTGAAATTTCGGAACACTAGTTTTTAACTCGCCAAACCTTTTTTTGAATATTTTAATACTTCTAGAAAATTCATGAACATTTTTAAAAAATCATTTACATTTATTAAAATTTTGAACATTACTGAATACAGGGACATTATTTTTGAGATCACGTTTTTTTAATCCGTGAGCATTTATCATTTCCCGATCAGTTTTTTCAAACGATGAAAGTTCTTTTAATTCATGATCATTTTTTTCATCAGTTGCAAATTTTTTTAAATCCTGAATTGTTTTAAAAAAGGGAAAAACCTGAAAACAGATCAAATGAAGAGCTTCTAAGAAAAAAGATCAAATGGAGATATTAAATGCATAAAGGGATTTGGCATATAAACAAGATTTGTTGCAAACTAAAGCATTGCATGAAATTTAAATATGGTGCACATTTTTATAATGAAGAAAAAATCTAGTTAAACATGTAACATACACTTATTTTCACTGTTTCATGTTGTGCAAGAACAAATATAAAGAAGTGCAATTTTGATAAGAGTTATGATTTAAGTATATCAATTAGAAAATTCATTTAAGTTGTTAACATCAATTGAATAGTGTCGTATAATTGCATTATCAATCTACTACCGACACAAAAAAATACAGGGGGAAATCCAACAAAAAATCAACAGAGAAAACAACAATACGAAGGAACCACAAACATTAACACAAAGCAAGAAAAACTAACCTTTTTGTATCAGTTATTTTATTATTATCAGTAAATAAAGACATATACTAGAGACGTCATAAAAAAACAAATAAAAACTTATTCTAAAATAAAAATGGATCAAGAACATTGGTATTACCCTAAAAGGAAAACAACTACATCAAATGATGAAAAAATTACACATATATTGAATATAACTTGCACTATTCCATAATATGCAAGCACAAGCATATAATGATATAATAGTGTAAGTTTCAAACACAAATATGATTGCAGCATAAAACATGGATGCATACGACCATGATATATACTAAGTGTTCATATAGCAGAACAACGTCAAATACCATCCATCTCTTGACGCGTCGAAATAAACTGTATGTCATATTGGTGGTGTCGCCTCTCCCGTATCACATATGCATGCGCGCACACACATAGATGGATGGACACATCATATCCTCGAATCTCTCACACAAACACACATGCTTGTGCGGATACACACAGTTGTTGGCTAAATCCAATGTGAATTCAAGCAGTAAGATTCATATTAGGTGCCTATTTTTCGGTTTCGCTCTCAGCAACCATCATAATTATAATTAAAATACCAATACATCCATGACCTGTTGTACATGTCACTACATCATTCTAACAAAAAAATCATGATACATAAACAATAACAGATATTAATGGGCCAACTATTTGATAGACGCCTATTTTCGGTGAAGTAAAATCACTCCCAACCACCATATCATGATCTGATGGCTCAGTTGCCTTCTTATTCCTCCACCCTTCTATATACTAAAACTTAACTAAAATAAAATAAAATAAACTAAAAAACATAAAATGAAGTTTTCTAATGAAGAATAAATTCGTGGCATTGCTAGTACCTTTAATGAATAAGAAAATGAGACAAAAAATTATGATAAAAACTTGCACACAATTTGCAAACAAATTATTTCTGACAATATTCAACAATAAGCATTCAATAGTGCAACAAATCAAAAAAAAGTTTTATAAAAAAATAGTGGCGTCGGTATCACCCATAAATAAGAAAGTAGATAAAAACAGAAAAGAAATAATGACAAAAACTTACACATTATTTACACAAAAATTGCATATATTTTTTAATAATATGTGAGAATAAGCATAAGAATAGGGTACTTTTGGCACTCTAGTATTATTACACACAACATCCACACATTGTATAGTATTTTTTTAGACTACATTGTATTTACATGAATACATACTTACAAAACACACAACATCAACATATACACATAAAGGAAAAGGACAGACCCAGTGCATAGAAGCTCCCACACAAGGTGGGGTCTGGGGAGGGATTATAGGATCAACATATACACATAAAATAGAAAAACAAACTCAAAATCGAAGTAAAAACAGAAGCATACACACATGAATACGAGGGGAAATGTTAAACTAAAAATATATTCAGCCGCCTGTCCAATAGCAAACTCAAATAACGTATATAAAAACAATAAAGAAGTATTATTCTAAGGTAGAACAAATTAAAAGCATTGGTATTATCCTAAAGAAGAAAGATAATGAAGAAAGATAAGAAAATAATGATAAATATGTATACACAGATTATATAGAGCTTGGGCTATTTTAAAATTTATAAGGACAAGCATATAGTAGGGATGCTTCTAGATAGTAGTATAATTTGCATTGTAAATCCATATTATGGTTAGTGTTCAAACAACAATGAAAAAGACTATTCCCCCTGCCCCATCTCTTTCGCATGCACGCATGAGTGGCTCATGACTGCATACACATGCACACCCATAACGCAAACAGAGACGTACACCTACACAAAAATTGACATAGGTACAAAGAAATAAATAAAAGGAGAAGGAATCAAACAAGGTGAAACCTTGCGTGTAGTATAGTCATGCACACTCAGAATGATATTTTTAAAATTCAGATCGGATCGATGGTCTGACCGAAAAAACTGTGAACCGGCACCTTGCCTGGTTTTATAAGGTCTACCAGTCTTTTAGTAAGAGGGAAAATATTCAAAAAAAGCGTCAACAAGGAATCGAACACCTGACGTTTTAGGCAAGGCTAATAACACTTTGTGATTTATTAATGATTTACATATAATATTATGCGTATTCATTTGATGTGAGGTCAAAATTTTAAAAACTTATCTTAAATATTCCTGGTTTTGACGCGGATGAACCGATGAACCCGCGGTCCGACTAATAAATACCAGAACCTACTGCCTTACCGGTTCGGTTTTCAAACTATCAGAACATACTAGATCTCTAAGAAAAGACGATTCATTCCAATAGGCGAGCAAAGAAAATGGTTTGGAAATAGACAAAGCAAGCTAACCGTATCTCTAAGGCTAATCATAGTGGGAGTAACTTAGGTAGTAACATAGCACACTCTAAGAAAATTTTACTTATGTGGCATATAGTTAATGAGGAGAGAGGTGCTTAGAGTAACATAATATGTTACTGTAACATAGCGCTTTTCGAGAAATGATGAGTCTACAAACTAATAAATGAAGCCATCTATGACACTACTATTATGTTACTTTGCATTATAAAGGTAGTAGTAGTAACTTAGATTGGTGTCATATGCATTACACTAGTATAAGTTACTCCCCATTATGACCAGCCTAAGACCCAGAAAATCAAGCCCAGTTTACAGAATTGACTGAAAACGAAAAAATCAATCTCAAAAAAGGCTAACGCATGAATCATGTGTGATCCAATTCCTATTCAACGTTTATAGCGCTCATTTTAGACTTAATAATACACAACGCGCACCCCAAAATCACTAATTAAGAAGTACTCTTTGCAAGGATCTCGCCTCCCGCAACATGGAAGTTTTCCATTAATCTTAGTTCTTTGCAAAGATCTCGCCTCCCGCAACATGGGAGTTTTCCATTAATCTTAGTTTTTTATTCAAAATGTTTTATCTTTTAAAACGTGGCCATTGGATTCCTTGCGTTGAGATCTTTAAAACTATATCTCATGTTGATAGGTTTTAACAAACTTTTTAAACAAAATAAACTGGATGAAAAACCCGAACCGGTAGCATGTTTTTTTCCTTTCCGAAGAGGCACAACTCTACCTCTCGTGAAAGCAAATTCGTGCCTCCACAAGAAATAAATATATGCCTCTCGCGGAAGAAAAAAGAAAACAATTTTTTCCTTTCTGAAGCCTATCGCGGAAGCAAATCCATGTCTTTAGAAGAAGTAAATCTATACCTCTCACGGAAGAAGAGGCACAAGGGGAAGCAAATCCGTATCTCCACAAGAAGTAAATCTGTGACTTTTGTGGAAGAAAAAAAGAGAGAAAATACGTTTTTTTCCGAGAGGCACGAAGAACAAAGTCCATGCGTCTCGTGGAAGGAAAAGAACATTTTTTCCATTTTCGGGAGGCACGACTATGCCTCTTATAGAAGCAAATCCGTGTTGCACGAGAAGTAAATATGTGCCTCTTGCGAAAGGGGGAAAACCCCCTTTTTCCTTTTTCGAGGGGCACGACTGTGCCCTCTTGTGGAAGTAAGTCCGTGGTTACACGAGAAGTAAATCTGTGCCTCTTGCGAAACAAAAAAATGTTTTTTTTTCTTTTTCAGTGCCTCTCATGGAAACAAATTCATGCCTTCATGAGAAGTAAATTTGTGTCTCTCGTGGAAGGCAAAAAATAAAACACATATTGTAAAAAAATGGTAATTTTTTGGTTCAAAACCTAAGAAAAAATGGGGGATAACCGAAGAGCCAAAAAACCTAGTAAAAAACATCTAAAAGCTAAAAACGCGTAAAAAAAACAAAAAAAAACCAGAGGAAGCGCCCAGAGCACGACATGTGATGGCGGCTGAGGGCGTACCATGTGGCGCATTCCCAGCCCACGTAAAGTGACCCTTGTGGGGGCTCCTAAGGAGTACTCGCTGATTAGTTGCTCTCTACATACACCCTCTCTTCGTTACATTCTAAATGGCCCGGCCCATCTTAGGCACGATTGGGAAGCTCCCAAAAGCTTTCTGGTCTGGTTTTGGGAAATTTGTGAAATCTTTCGACAAGTTTTTTCTTTGGGGGTTTTGTTCTCAGTTTTTAACTTTTAACTTTTTAAATGCACGGTCTTTTTTCCTATCATGATCTTTCTTCAATTACATGAACATTTTAAAAAATTGTGAATTTTCTCCCTCAAACATGTGAACTTTTTCAAACCCACATTTTTTCCAAATTTGTGATATTTTCCTCAAAATTATGAAAATTTTCCAAAACTGCGGGAAACGCCATTTTTTCAAATTTATGATTTTTCTTCAAACTCGTAAACTTTTTCTCAAATTTGCTTACTTTTTTCAAAATCCATGAACTTTTTCAACAGGACAACGATCAAGTCAACGACCATTGTATTTTAAAATTTACGATTTTCTAGATCCATATTTTTTTTGAAACGAAAGGGGTTGCCCCCCTGCCCCAACTTTTTATTGAAAAAGCAAAGGCAACCAAAGCACACTGTTAACAGCTCTCGGCTCCGGCCAGAAGTAGTCGCAGCAGAATTATTACAGACAATGCAACTAAAAGGCTGAACACCCACAAGATAACTGAGTTTCAGGCCCCTACAGGAAAGGCAAAGCACAAGCTATGAAATCCCCATAGGGCCATCCACACGCCAGGCAATCCTAAGCAACTCCCCGCGATGATGGTCGAGCAACTTCAAGCATTGGAGGAGTAGCACAGCTTGGGAGTCCATGCACAGGATCTTCCATTGATGGATATGCCTCCCCACCAGTTCCTGCACACACTTGATACTTCGCCATTTTCTCCCCTGAAACACAAATTCATTCCGAAACAACCATAAGCTCCATAAGGTAGCAGCAGAGATCAGGTTCATTGCATCATATCATTTTTTCTTCTTCCAAAAAGGAATAAAAGATTCAAACGATTCTAGTACAGGCATATTAGTGCAATTAGAAATCACCAGCCACACTTGTCGGGCCACTACACACTCAAAAAATAGGCGATGGATACTTTTAGCTTCACCACAGAAGACACACGGCAGGTCCTCCACATGTTGGCGTTTAGCCAAATTGTCCCTAGTTAGACTCTTGTTATGCACCATTAACCAAAGGAACACATGGATATTAGGTGGGACTCTAATTCTCCAGCTAGAGACCACGCCCCCCCCAATCGATCATCTTATACACAGATTTCACTAAATACACTCCTTTACTTTCTAAAGTCCACACAGGCTTATCAGCCATGTTGGATAAAGCAACACCTTTAATCACACTAAGCATCTCATTCCAGGAGCACAGAGTAGCCTCATTTACACATCTCCTAAAGGTCGGCTGCAAATTCTGCCCATCCCAAACCTGGGCCAATGAGGCATCTTGTTGCTGATATATTACAAACAGGTCCCAAAACCTAGTCTTGAGTGAAAAATCACCCACCCAAGTATCATGCCAGAAAGAAATTTTCCTCCCATCCCCAGGGATCCACCTATAAAAAGTCTTAGCAACAGAAAAGGCCTAGGTAAAGCTCTTCCATATGGGAGAGCCTACCCCAGTTCTGGACCAAAGGATATTTGGTCTATCCACATTATAGTTATATCTAAGCAATTTCTTCCAGTCACTATCTCTATCATCAAAGAAACGTTTGCTCCAAGCAGCAAGTAAAGACATATTAAACTCCCTAAGATTAGGGACACCCAAGCCACCCCACTCTTTCTTTTAGAGACCAGCCCCCACTTCGCTAGGTGATATTTATGATTATCCCCAACAGTATCCCAGAAAAAGTGAGACATTTGAGAAGTAATAGCATTAATTGCCCACTTAGGAAATTTCAAAATGGACATTAAGTCAGAGGGAATACTAGCAATGCAAGTAGTAAGTAAAATCAATTTCCCTCTATAAGAAAGATTTCTCCCTAACCACCCAGCAATATTTCTGATAATTCTATCAATAATGGGTTGGATATCCTCTCTCCTGAGTTTCTTGAAGTGTAAAGGTACACCAAGATATTTAAAAGGGAATTCCCCAATTTGGCAACAGAAAATTTGGACAAACTCATTAGCAGTATCCTCATCAATATTGATGGTATGCAAGTCACTTTTATGAAAGTTGATGCAAAGACTAGACCGTTTTTCAAAACAAGCCAAGATCCATTTTAAGTGTCTAGCATGATCAATAGAGGCATCTAAGAAGAGCAGTGTGTCATCAGCATATTGCAAGCTGACCACACCACCTGGCACCACATGAGGCAGAAGCCCTTTAATCTGGCTAGTAGCTTTCTTCAACATTTTAGAAAAAACATCAGCCACTAAGTTAAAAAGGAGAGGAGAGGAAGGGTCACCTTGTTTTAGACCTTTTCCTCCCACAAAATGAGGACCAATAGTATCATTAATTTTCACAGCAAAAGTCCCTTGATGAAGGCAACTACAAACCCAACTGAAAGGACATGCAGTGCCCCCATGTGTGGTTTTGGTAATTCATGACAATCTCTATGGACTAATGGTTGCATTGAGTTATATTTGAAGGATTTGTCCATAGGCATGTCTTGAAGTCCATGTGTTGGTTTCAAGGAGTTTATGTGTTAACCAAGTTGCTCTTAAGGAATTATCCAAAGATTGGTCATGTGAGAGTTGAGCTTATTGCAAGCATGTCTTGAAGAAGAAGATTGTGTGATCATTCATGTTTATCTTCAAGACATCATCCAAATGAAGAGAGTTGGAAAGATTTAAGGTTGATCAAGACTAAGTCAAGAGTGAATCAAGTTGATCAACTCACAAAGCGTAGAAGAAGTATTGAGAGGGATCAAGTGATCCCATGGTATGGTAAGTATTGTCCATTACGCTTTGTGTACTAACCCATGGTCTACGCGAGAGTTCTTTGTGAGGTTAGGTATGTTTCCATGGTCTCGCGTCAAGAGGAATATCTCATACAACCCATGGAGGATGACATCAAGTGGTGATCGTCATCAAGTTTGCAGTGTGCAAGTTCAAGTGGAGCAACACGAAGAGTGGTTCACCCATAATGGAGTATGGGGGAGCAATCAAGCTTGAAGCTTGCTGTCCATTGTGGTGTCAATGGAATTGTGAACATGCGCCGAAGAGTGGCTCACCCATAGTGGAGTATGGGGGAGCAATCAACTAGTCTTCATCGAGCCAACACAATCAAGAAAGGTGTTCCAACTTGAGGAAGTCAAGATCATCATCATCTAGCTCAAGTGGACTATGTGCAAGGCAAAGGTTTGCCCTTCATAGGTTTTCTATTTTACCTATCTCATAGTGGTAGTTGGGAGACCGGGTTGTAGGATCGATTGTCGTACTATTAAGGGGGGCTATCTAGTGAGTAGCTTGATTGTATCGTTCGTCGAGAGCTCAAACCATTGCTGTAACGCCCTCGATGCGGCTATATCTCCTACATGTCGGAGCACGACTTCGAGGCATAACCGCATTGAAAGCAATGTCGCAAGCAAGGTAATCTTCCTAACAACCCATGTAAATAAATAATAGGGGAAAAAGGTACATAGTTGGCTTACACTCGCCATGTCACACAAATACATGAATAACATTACAATCATCCAATACACTCATGGTCCGACTACGGTACCAAAATAAAAGATCAACCCCAACATGCGACACGGTCCCGATCGCCCCAACTGGGCACCACTACTGATCATCTGGGAAAGACACATAGTAACGGCGTGAGTCTTCATCGAACTCCCACTTGAGCTCAAGCGCATCATCTGGAACAGAATCATCGGTCCCTGCATCTGGTTTGGAAGTAATCTGTGAGTCACGGGGACTCAGCAATCTCGCACCCTCGCGATCAAGACTATTTAAGCTTATAGATAAGGCAAGGTAATATGTGGAGCTGCAGCAAGCGACTAGCATATATGGTGGCTAACCTGTTCACAAAAGAGAGCGAGAAGAGAAGGAAAAGCACGAACGAAGAACTATGATCAAGAAGTGATCCTAGAACAACCTACGTCAAACATTACTCCAACACCGTGTTCATTTCCCGGACTCCGCCGAGAAGAGACCATCACGGTTACACATACAATTGATTCATTTTAATTAAGTTAAGGTTCATGTTATCTACAACCGGACATTAACAAATTCCCATCTGCCCATAACCGCGGGCACGGCTTTCGAAAGTTCAAATCCCTGCAGGGGAGTCCCAACTTAGCCCATCACAAGCTCTCATGGTCAATGAAGGATATTCCTTCTCCCAAGACATTCCGATCAGACTCGGTATCCCGGTTCTACAAGACATCTTCGACAATGGTAAAACAAGTCCAACAACACCGCCCGAATGTGCCGACAAATCCCGATAGGAGCTGCACATATCTCGTTCTCAGGGCACACTCAGATGAGCGCTCCATACAACTAAAACCAAACCTCGAGTTTCCCCGAGGGGGCGCTGCACAGGGCTCTGGTTTGGACCAACACTCAGAGGAGCACTGGCCTGGGGGGGTTTAAATAAAGATGACCCTCGGGTTCCGGAAACCCAAGGGAAAAAGAGGCTAGGTGGCAAATGGTAAAACCAAGGTTGGGCATTGCTGGAGGAGTTTTATTCAAGGCGAACTGTCAAGGGGTTCCCATTATCACCCAACCGCGTAAGGAACGCAAAATCCGGGAACATAACACCGATATGACGGAAACTAGGGCGGCAAGAGTGGAAAAAAACACTAGGCAAAAGGCCGAGCCTTCCACCCTTTACCAAGTATATAGGTGCATTAAGATAAACAAGATAATATGGTGATATCCCAACAATAAACAAAGTTCCAACAAGGAACGATCTCCAACCTTCACCTACAACTAGCAACGCTATAAGAGGGGCTGAGCAAAGCGGTAACATAGCCAATCAACGGTTTGCTAGGACATGGTGGGTTAGAGGTTTGACATGGCAATTTGGGAGGCATGATAAGCAAGTGGTAGGCATCATAGCATAGGCATAGCAAAAGAGCGAGCATCTAGCAAGCAAAGATATAAGTGATTCCGAGGGTATGATCATCTTGCCTGCAAAGTTGTCAGAGTTGAGTTGATCCTCGAAAGCAAACTCAACGGGCTCCTCGTTAGCGAACTCGTCTCCCGGATCTACCCAAACAAGACAAACAAGCAAAAAGGAACACAATCAACCACGTGCAAAGCTCGAACAACATGATGCAAACATGCTATGCTATGCGGGATGCGATATGTGATGCATATGCAAGATTTGACAAGGAATGATTGAACCTGGCCTCAACTTGGAAATCCAAGAGTGCCACTGGAAAGGTGAGATGATTTCGGTTGAAATCGATATAAAGATCACCGGAATCGGATGCACGGTTTGGAAATGGCAAGCAAAACAAATATGGCACCGGTCTGCGATAAACAACAAGTAGCCATCTAAATGCATAAAGATAAATATGCTACAACACTCAAACATGACAAAAAAAATATATGGAAGGGATCCACTCATGATGCTTGACAAAAGATGAACAGTGAGCTACGGACAAATCATCCATTAACAGGTTCAAACAAGCATGGCAAAAGTGCAAATCATAAACAAGTTTCAGACTTAGTGAAATTAACACAAGTCTGGAATTTAACATCAGGTAGCACACTTTGGGGGATGAAAACTATATGCTATAGGAACTTTACATGGCAAAGCAAGGCATGCTATGAAGCTACTCAAAGCACTTAACAAAAGTCCCTTAGTGACCTTGAGCCAAAAGGGATCAGAAAATCCAATTGCAAGCATGTGAACACGGCAAAAACATAATCAGGTTATAGACTTAGTGAAAAATTGGAGCAATGCAAATCTGTTAACGAGTAGGCATGTTCACGAGCTTGATGCACTCACTACGGAGCATGGAATGACAAACTAATCATACACCCATCAAGAATACATATTATAGAAGCTAGACATGGCAAGAACAACAACATAGCATGCACGGATCAATGGCAACATCCTCGGCAAAATCGCTAACAAGTCAACAATCTGCCAGGATTCACGAAATAGCAAAAGTAGAGCTTGATTGACTCAAGCTAGGGTGCTCCATAATTGCAAACAAAGACATGGATGGATAGAGCACCACAATATTAACAAATCATCCTTAGTGATCATCCTCAAAAGAGGCATGAATCACTACAAAACAACATGAACATATGGCATATTGACAAAATCAGATCAAGGACTTAGAGAAATTCTAAGTCCCTGAAATCAGCATTAACAAATGCACTACTTTGTAAGCTTGTGCTAGTCACCACACATATCACAAAAATACATGGTAAGCATCTCTGTAAAGATGGCATGGCATATAACAAAACACATGTAGAGCTCAGGAGCATATCATGCACACATTAATCATGGCAAAAATGACAAATAACTATTCGATGAAACAGATCTGACAATTATCTCATATAGCCCTATTCCAACAGCATTTCGGAAATCAAGATGAGCTCAAATGAAAATAATGCAATGAGATGAAATGATGTACTCTCTGAGACGAACATTTCGATATGCTACACGCTCAAATCGGAGCTACGGATGCGGAGTTATGATGCGATGAACAATGCAAAAAATGCAGACTTAGGAAAAAATGAGGCCAACCCCTAGGGTTTCGTCCAGATGTGGATCGGGATCGGCACGCAAAACGAAGTTCGCCGAAACAGGAGCTCGGAGTCGCCGGAGTTCGCAGGGGACTTGCCGGAATCAACGAGGACGGCGGGGAGAGGCCGGGCGGCGCTTGGGCGGCGCCGGAGTTGACGCGGCGCGGCGGTGGCGGTTGGTGAGGCGGCGTCCGGCAGAACGGCGACGGCGGCACAGGGCGGCGCAGCGGAGCGTCGACGACGGCGAGGCGGCGCGCGGGCGGCGGTTGAAGCGCGGAGGCGCGGGGGCGGTGATGGGCCTCGGGGGCCCGATTCGGGCTTCCCGGGCCGGCGGCGGGGAGGACAGCGGCGGGCCACGTGGCGCCCTATCACTGGCGCGGTGCGGCGGCGCGGGATGTCCGGCGAGTAGCAGACATGTCCGTCGGTGGAGGGGCGAATTTTTAGGGTTAGGGGAGGAAAAGATCCGGGATTTGGAATGAGGGTCTATTTATAGACGTAGAGGGAGCTAGGAAGCTCCAAATGGAGTGCGGTTTTCGGCCACGCGATCGTGATCGAACGACCGAGATGATGGAGGAGGTTTAGGTGGGTTTTGGGTCACTTTGGAGGGGTGTTGGGCTGCAACACACACAAGGCCTTTTTGGTCCCTCGGTTAACCGTTGGAGTATCAAACGAAGTCCAAATGGTACGAAACTTGACAGGCGGTCTACCGGTAGTAAACCAAGGCCGCATGAAAAGTCTCGGTCCAATACGGAAATGTTTAACCCCCACACATGAAAAGAGGTAGAAAGGGGCACCGGAGGAGATAGGAGCGCCTGGATGCAAAACGGACAACGGGGAAAATGCTCGGATGCATGAGACGAACACGTATGCAAATGCAATGCACATGATGACATGATATGAGATGCATGAAAAAGGCAACAACACATGAAGACAAAAACCCGAACCCGAGGAAAATAAAATAACTTAGCGCCGGAAATGGCAAGAGTTGGAGTACATATAAGGTAAATTACATCCGGGGTGTTACAACACTCCACCACTACGAAAGGATCTCGTCCCGAGATCTAGGACTGGAAAAATGCCGGGTACTCAGAACGGAGATGATCCTCGCGTTCCCAGGTGGCTTCACGGTCGGAATGGTGTGACCACTTGACTTTGAGGAATTTGATTGACTTATTGCGAGTCTTGCATTCAGTCTCTTCAAGAATAGCCACAAGGTGCTCACGATAAGAAAGGTCTTCTTGGAGATCAATGTCTTTGAAGTTGATGATGCGGTCAGGGGTCTTGAAGCACTTGCGGAGCTGAGAGACATGGAACACGTCATGCACATTTGCAAAGTTGGGAGGAAGCTCGAGTTGATTGGCGAGATCGCCTCTCTTGCTGGCGATCTTGAAAGGACCCACGTATCTAGGGGCAAGCTTCCCTTTGATACCGAAGCGACGAGTACCTTTCATTGGAGAGACGCGGAGGTAAACATGGTCTCCGATCTCGAAAGCCAAATCACGATGCTTACTATCATAGTAGCTCTTCTGGCGTGATTGCGCTGCTTTGAGGTTATCACGAATGACTTTGCACTTTTCCTCTGCCTCTGCGATCAAGTCATTTCCAAGAAGTTGACGTTCACCGGTCTCTGACCAGTTAAGAGGAGTACTGTCAGAGTAATGGGCCACTGGTAGGCTAACCCGAGCCCCATGACCTTTCAGGACATCGGGGCAGGCTGCGCCCCTCAAGACCCCAGGGCGAAGAGCCGTCTCCTGAGGAGTCAACGGCAGGGCGGCCAACTGCCCGCTCACAGCCGAGTTCCAGGGACGACTTCCAGAGAAGCCGGATTTGGGGAGTCGGTCGGCCACTCCAACAAACCCATGACCTCATCGAAGGGGACGAGGCAGGGGCGTGGCTACAGTGAAGCCCACTCCCCGCCCCTTACCAAGGGCAGGCATGGCCACAACACGCCATACCCGAGAAGATCTTCGTGCGGCATGGCATGTTGCCTGGCCGGCCCTAACATCAGCACCACAGTACCAAGTCATGCTCCCACCAATCAGCGAGACATCGGGAGACGGCAGGAGAACCGCCAGTCGAACCCGTCGGGAGTCGGCCCGGGGGAGTCGGCCGAGCCCTCCCCCGGGGCCCACGCGCCATTAATCAAGATGAGGTGAGGAGTGGCCATAGTGATCGCCGGCCAGGCGGCAGGGCTGTTGCCACGACCCCATGACCAAGCATGTGTCATCAGAAGCACGGCCATAGTAATCAGTGGCCGGCAAGACCCGCCCGCGGTGGACGCGGCCTGTCGGCTCCGTACCAGACCAGTCGGCGGGCCCCAGCAGTCGGCGGAGAAGTCGGAGGTCAGAGGCACTGACAGCTGGGCCCGCGCCCAGTCGAATTACCAGTGTACCCCTGGGGGGTAGGCCTATATAAACCCTCCAGGGCACCCATGCAAGGGCTTGGATCCCAGTAGTTCTAGATCATACCAGATAGAGGGAGAGAGCTAGCATTGCCCTCTTCTACCACCAGAAACAGCTCAAGGAGCGACCGTATAAACACTTGGCCATAGTGATCATGCGGAGACCCCGCAGAGCAGCAGTAGGGGTATTATCTCCCCAGAGAGCCCCGAAGCTGGGTAAGATTCGCCGGCGAGCATGTCTTCGCCTCATCCCGTTTCCAGGCACCGGCGATGTTCTACTCGCCCCCACCATGATAAGCCATCCGTTGGCATATGTCGCACCAAACCCCCGACATTTGGCGCCCACCGTGGGGCCTGGTGCACCGCCGTTCGGAGATCTGTTCTGGACGGGAATCCTTTTCCTCCCTGGCGAGCGCAGCCAGCCAGGCACGCCAGGCGAAGTCTGCATCGACACGCTGCGCGACGTTGAGATCGCCTGCGCAGCCAGCTCCTTGGCCGAACTTGTCGGCGAGGTCTGCCTCTCCGATGAACCTGCGTCCGACGCAGGCGCGGGCGGCCCCGAAAACCTCCTCACGGGCCTCCTCGATCAACTCCATGTTTCCAGCGAGCCTGCCGTAGACTTGGAGTCCATAGGCTCCACCGACCCGATGCTGGTCGACTCCGACACCGCGTCGATCGACGCGTTCCCCACCAACATGGTGGTCTACGACGAACCTCTCCCCCATGCAGAGAGCGACGGAAGCACCGTCACTGAGGTGCTAGTCATCAGTCATGATGAGTTCCCTGGCGGAGGAGCGCCCGACTCACACGGCGCGGCGCTGCAAGACCTGACCGCGCCCATTCCGGAAGATGCTGACGCGGAGACGTTAGAAGCGCGCCGCCTTCAGCTCGTTGAAGGCGCGAAGAAGCTGGCCAGCATGAGACGCTTGTCAGAAGCTTACCAGCGGGAGATGGATCGCGCCGTTGGCGGCTCGCCGGCCCTGGCAGGGCCCAGCCGCTTTGGCGCGGTCCAGCAGCGCGGCGTAGCCATCGCCAGCCTGTTTGGGGCTAGCCGCCCCGTGTACGCTACACCGGCGGAGAACATCCGAGCCGCCCAGACAGCGGCGGATGAGTTGGACAATTTTGAGGGCGAAGAACGCCGCCTCATGATGGAGCGAGTCCAGCGGCTCCTCGACGCAGCCGCCGCGCAGAACGAGGCCGGCTGCCGCACGGAGGCGCCGCAGCGGCCAAACGACGACCCGCACCGAGATCAAGGCGCGACGTCTCGGACGCCGACTGGCGGCGCCCGAGGAAGAAAGGACAAGGAGCCGGCTGTTAGCCATAGCCGGACTCGCATTACCATAGAGCGCGACCAAGATGGCCGCCCGAGAGCAGTGGAACGACGGGACGACTGTCCGCCTCCCCCTCCCCGCAAGGAGAGGCGAGTCTCCCTGCCGCCTGTTGACCATCCGACTCTCGGTGATCGCCTTGGCCGCCAAGAGGGAGTTGGAGAGAATGACGCCCGCCACCGGATCGACCGACTTCATCGGTCCCCGGCGCTGGAAGAACACGAGCTGGGTCCGCCTTGTTTCGGGCCCCGCATTCGGGACGAGCCCTTTCCCAGAGGGTTCATGCTCCCAAGAGACACGCCCAAGTATACCGGCTCCGTGAAGCCGGAAGACTGGCTAGTCGACTACTCCACGGCTGTCAGCATAGCAAACGGCAACAAGCGCGTTGCCGTAAAGTACGTTCCGCTCATGCTCCTGTTGGGTTTTGTAGTAATTTCAAAAAAATTCCTACGCACACGCAAGATCATGGTCATGCATAGCAACGAGAGGGGGAGTATGATCTACATACCTAGTAGATCGACAACTGAAGCGTTTGGTTGATGTAGTCGTACGTCTTCACGATCCGACCGATCAAGTACCGAAACTACGGCACCTCCGAGTTCTAGCACACGTTCAGCTCGATGACGATCCCCGGACTCTGATCCAGCAAAGTGTCAGGGAAGAGTTCCGTCAGCACGACAGCGTGGTGACGATCTTGACGTACTACTGCTGCAGGGCTTCGCCTAAGCACCGCTACAATATTATCGAGGACTATGGTGGCTGGGGGCGCCGCACACGGCTAAGGAATAGATCACGTGGATCAACTTGTGTGTTCTAGGGTGCCTCTGCCTCAGTATATAAAGGATCAAGGGGGGGAGGCTGGCCGGCCACATAGGGCGCGCCAGGAGAGTCCTACTCCCTCTGGGAGTAGGATCCCCCCCCCAATCCTAGTTGGAATAGGACTTGTGGAGGGGGGGAAAGAGAGAGAGGGGCCGGCCCCCTCTCCTTGTTCAATTCGGACCAAGGGAGGGGAGGGGCGCGCGGCCCATGTAGGGCTGCCTCTTCTCTTTTCCACTAAGGCCCATCATGGCCCATTTAGCTTCCGGGGGGGTTCCGGTAACCTCCCGATACTCCGGTAAAATCCCGATTTCACCCGGAACACTTCCGATATCCAAACATAGGCTTCCAATATATCAATATTTATGTCTCGACCATTTCGAGACTCCTCGTCATGTCCGTGATCACATCCAGGACTTCGAACAACCTTCAGTACATCAAAATGCATAAACTCATAATATAACTGTCATCGTAACCTTAAGCGTGCGGACCCTACGGGTTCGAGAACAATGTAGACATGACCGAGACATGTCTCCAGTCAATAACCAATAGCGGGACCTGGATGCCCATATTGGCTCCTACATATTCTACAAAGATCTTTATCGGTCAGACCGCATAACAACATACGTCGTTCCCTTTGTCATCGGTATGTTACTTGCCCAAGATTCAATCGTCGGTATTCCAATACCTAGTTCAATCTCGTTGCGGCAAGTCTCTTTACTCGTTCTGTAATACATCATCCCGCAACTAACTCATTTTAGTTGCAATGCTTGCAAGGCTTAAGTGATGTGCATTACCGAGAGGGCCCAGAGATACCTCTCCGACAATCGGAGTGACAAAACCTAATCTCGAAATACGCCAACCCAACATGTACCTTTGGAGACACCTGTAGTACTCCTTTATAATCACCCAGTTACGTTGTGACGTTTGGTAGTACCCAAAGTGTTCCTCCAGTAAACGGGAGTTGCATAATCTCATAGTTATAGGAACATGTATAAGTCATGAAGAAAGCAATAGCAACATACTAAACGATCGGGTGCTAAGCTAATGGAATGGGTCATGTCAATCAGATCATTCTCTCAATGATGTGATCCGTTAATCAAATAACAACTCATTGTTCATGGTTAGGAAACATAACCATCTTTGATTAACGAGCTAGTCAAGTAGAGGCATACTAGTGACACTTTGTTTGTCTATGTATTCACACATGTATTATGTTTCCGGTTAATACAATTCTAGCATGAATAATAAACATTTATCATGATTATAAGGAAATAAATAATAACTTTATTATTGCCTCTAGGGCATATTTCCTTCAGTCTCCCACTTGCACTAGAGTCAATAATCTAGATTACACAGTAATGATTCTAACACCCATGGAGCCTTGGTGCTGATCATGTTTTGCTCGTGGAAGAGGCTTAGTCAACGGGTCTGCAATATTCAGATCCGTATGTATCTTGCAAATCTCTATGTCTCCCACCTGGACTAGATCCCGGATGGAATTGAAGCGTCTCTTGATGTGCTTGGTTCTCTTGTGAAATCTGGATTCCTTTGCCAAGGCAATTGCACCAGTATTGTCACAAAAGATTTTCATTGGACCCGATGCACTAGGTATGACACCTAGATCGGATATGAACTCCTTCATCCAGACTCCTTCATTTGCTGCTTCCGAAGCAGCTATGTACTCCGCTTCACATGTAGATCCCGCTACAACGCTTTGTTTAGAACTGCACCAACTTACAGCCCCACCGTTTAATGTAAACACGTATCCGGTTTGCGATTTAGAATCGTCCGGATCAGTGTCAAAGCTTGCATCAACGTAACCTTTTACGATGAGCTCTTTGTCACCTCCATATACGAGAAGCATATCCTTAGTCCTTTTCAGGTATTTCAGGATGTTCTTGACCGCTGTCCAGTGATCCACTCCTGGATTACTTTGGTACCTCCCTGCTAGACTTATAGCAAGGCACACATCAGGTCTGGTACACAGCATTGCATACATGATAGATCCTATGGCTGATGCATAGGGAACATCTTTCATATTCTCTCTATCTTCTGCAGTGGTCGGGCATTGAGTCTTACTCAACTTCACACCTTGTAACACAGGCAAGAACCCTTTCTTTGCTTGATCCATTTTGAACTTCTTCAAAACTTTGTCAAGGTATGTGGTTTGTGAAAGTCCAATTAAGCGTCTTGATCTATCTCTATAGATCTTAATGCCTAATATGTAAGCAGCTTCACCGAGGTCTTTCATTGAAAAACTTTTATTCAAGTATCCCTTTATGCTATCCAGAAATTCTACATCATTTCCAATTAGTAATATGTCATCCACATATAATATCAGAAATGCTACAGAGCTCCCACTCACTTTCTTGTAAATACAGGCTTCTCCAAAAGTCTGTATAAAACCAAATGCTTTGATCACACTATCAAAGCGTTTATTCCAACTCCGAGAGGCTTGCACCAGTCCATAAATGGATCGCTGGAGCTTGCACACTTTGTTAGCTCCCTTTGGATCGACAAAACCTTCTGGTTGCATCATATACAACTCTTCTTCCAGAAATCCATTCAGGAATGCAGTTTTGACATCCATCTGCCAAATTTCATAATCATAAAATGCGGCAATTGCTAACATGATTCGGACAGACTTAAGCATCGCTACGGGTGAGAAGGTCTCATCGTAGTCAATCCCTTGAACTTGCCGAAAACCTTTTGCGACAAGTCGAGCTTTGTAGACAGTAATATTACCGTCAGCGTCAGTCTTCTTCTTGAAGATCCATTTATTCTCAATTGCTTGCCGATCATCGGGCAAGTCAACCAAAGTCCATACTTTGTTCTCATACATGGATCCCATCTCAGATTTCATGGCTTCAAGCCACTTTGCGGAATCTGGGCTCACCATCGCTTCTTCATAGTTCGTAGGTTCATCATGATCTAGTAGCATGACTTCCAGAACAGGATTACCGTACCACTCTGGTGCGGATCTTACTCTGGTTGATCTACGAGGTTCAGTAGTATCTTGTTCTGAAGTTTCATGATCATTATCATTAGCTTCCTCACTAATCGGTGTAGGTGTCGCAGAAACAGGTTTCTGTGATGTACTACTTTCCAATAAGGGAGCAGGTACAGTTACCTCGTCAAGTTCTACTTTCCTCCCACTCACTTCTTTCGAGAGAAACTCCTTCTCCAGAAAGTTTCCGAATTTAGCAACAAAAGTCTTGCCTTCGGATCTGTGATAGAAGGTGTATCCAATAGTTTCCTTTGGATATCCTATGAAGACACATTTCTCCGATTTGGGTTCGAGCTTATCAGGTTGAAGCTTTTTCACATAAGCATCGCAGCCCCAAACTTTCAGAAACGACAACTTTGGTTTCTTGCCAAACCACAGTTCATAAGGCGTCGTCTCAACGGATTTTGATGGTGCCCTATTTAACGTGAATGCGGCCGTCTCTAGAGCGTATCCCCAAAACGATAGCGGTAAATCAGTAAGAGACATCATAGATCGCACCATATCCAGTAAAGTACGATTACGACGTTCGGACACACCATTACGCTGAGGTGTTCCGGGTGGCGTGAGTTGCGAAACTATTCCACAATTTTTCAAATGTACACCAAACTCGTAACTCAAATATTCTCCTCCACGATCAGATCGTAGAAACTTTATTTTCTTGTTACGATGATTTTCAACTTCACTCTGAAATTCCTTTGAACTTTTCAAATGTTTCAGACTTATGTTTCATTAAGTAGATATACCCATATCTGCTTAAATCATCTGTGAAGGTGAGAAAATAACGATATCCGCCACGAGCCTCAATATTCATCGGACCACATACATCTGTATGTATGATTTCCAACAAATCTGTTGCTCTCTCCATAGTACCGGAGAACGGCGTTTTAGTCATCTTGCCCATGAGGCACGGTTCGCAAGTACCAAGTGATTCATAATCAAGTGGTTCCAAAAGTCCATCAGTATGGAGTTTCTTCATGCGCTTTACACCGATATGACCTAAACGGCAGTGCCACAAATAAGTTGCACTCTCATTATCAACTCTGCATCTTTTGGCTTCAACATTATGAATATGTGTGTTACTACTATCGAGATTCAACAAGAATAGACCACTCTTCAAGGGTGCATGACCATAAAAGATATTACTCATATAAATAGAACAACCATTATTCTCTGATTTAAATGAATAACCGTCTCGCATCAAACAAGATCCAGATATAATGTTCATGCTTAACGCTGGCACCAAATAACAATTATTTAGGTCTAATACTAATCCCGAAGGTAGATGTAGAGGTAGCGTGCCGACTGCGATCACATCGACTTTGGAACCGTTTCCCACGCGCATCGTCACCTCGTCCTTAACCAATCTTCGCTTGATCCGTAGTCCCTGTTTCGAGTTGCAAATATTAGCAACAGAACCAGTATCAAATACCCAGGTGCTACTGCGAGCATTAGTAAGGTACACATCAATAACATGTATATCACATATACCTTTGTTCACCTTGCCATCCTTCTTATCCGCCAAATACTTGGGGCAGTTCCGCTTCCAGTGACCAGTCTGCTTGCAATAGAAGCACTCAGTTTCAGGCTTAGGTCCAGGTTTGGGTTTCTTCTCTTGAGTAGCAACTTGCTTGCCGTTCTTTTTGAAGTTCCCCTTCTTCTTCCCTTTGCCCTTTTTCTTGAAACTAGTGGTCTTGTTGACCATCAACACTTGATGCTCCTTCTTGATTTCTACCTCCGCAGCTTTCAGCATCGCGAAGAGCTCGGGAATAGTCTTATTCATCCCTTGCATATTATAGTTCATCACGAAGCTCTTGTAGCTTGGTGGCAGTGATTGGAGAATTCTGTCAATGACGCAATCATCTGGAAGATTAACTCCCAATTGAATCAAGTGATTATTATACCCAGACATTTTGAGTATATGCTCACTAACAGAACTGTTCTCCTCCATCTTGCAGCTATAGAACTTATTGGAGACTTCATATCTCTCAATCCGGGCATTTGCTTGAAATATTAACTTCAACTCCTGGAACATCTCATATGCTCCATGACGTTCAAAACGTCGTTGAAGTCCCGATTCTAAGCCGTAAAGCATGGCACACTGAACTATCGAGTAGTCATCAGCTTTGCTCTGCCAGACGTTCATAACATCCGGCGTTGCTCCTGCAGCAGGCCTGGCACCCAGCGGTGCTTCCAGGACGTAATTCTTCTGTGCAGCAATGAGGATAATCCTCAAGTTACGGACCCAGTCCGTGTAATTGCTACCATCATCTTTCAACTTTGCTTTCTCAAGGAACGCATTAAAATTCAACGGAACAACAGCACGAGCCATCTATCTACAATCAAACATAAACAAGCAAGATACTAATCAGGTACTAAGTTTCATGATAAATTTAAGTTCAGTTAATTTACTTAAAGAACTCCCACTTAGATAGACATCCCTCTAATCCTCTAAGTGATTACGTGATCCAAATCAACTAAACCATGTCCGATCATCACGTGAGATGGAGTAGTTTCATTGGTGAACATCATTATGTTGATCATATCTACTATATGATTCACGCTCGACCTTTCGGTCTCCGTGTTCCGAGGCCATATCTGTATATGCTTGGCTCGTCAAGTATAACCTGAGTATTCCGCGTGTGCAACTGTTTTGCACCCGTTGTATTTGAACGTAGAACCTATCACACCCGATCATCACGTGGTGTCTCAGCACGAAGAACTTTCGCAACGGTGCATACTCAGGGAGAACACTTCTTGATAATTTAGTGAGAGATCATCTTATAATGCTACCGTCAATCAAAGCAAGATAAGATGCATAAAAGATAAACATCACATGCAATCAATATAAGTGATATGATATGGCCATCATCATCTTGTGCTTGTGATCTCCATCTCCGAAGCACCGTCGTGATCACCATCGTCATCGGCGTGACACCTTGATCTCCATCGTAGCATCGTTGTCGTCTCGCCAAGCTTGTGCTTCCACGACTATCGCTACCGTTTAGTGATAAAGTAAAGCATTACATCGCGATTGCATTGCATACAATAAAGCGACAACCATATGGCTCCTGCCGGTTGCCGATAACTCGGTTACAAAACATGATCATCTCATACAATAAAATTCAGCATCATGTCTTGACCATATCACATCACAACATGCCCTGCAAAAACAAGTTAGACGTCCTCTACTTTGTTGTTGCAAGTTTTACGTGGCTGCTACGGGCTTAAGTAAGAACCAATCTCACCTACGCATCAAAACCACAACGATAGTTTGTCAATTTGACTCCGTTTTAACCTTCGCAAGGACCGGGCGTAGCCACACTTGGTTCAACTAAAGTTGGAGAAACTGTCACCCACAAGCCACCTCTGTGCAAAGCACGTCGGGAGAACCGGTCTCGCGTAAGCGTACGCGTAATGTCGGTCTGGGCCGCTTCATCCAACAATACCGCCGAACCAAAGTATGACATGCTGGTAGGCAGTATGACTTATATCGCCCACAACTCACTTGTGTTCTACTCGTGCATATAACATCAACATATAAAACCTAGGCTCGGATGCCACTGTTGGGTTTCGTAGTAATTTCAAAAAATTCCTACGCACACGCAAGATCATGGTGATGCATAGCAACGAGAGGGGGAGTATGATCTACATACCTAGTAGATCGACAACGGAAGCGTTTGGTTGATGTAGTCGTACGTCTTCACGATCCGACCGATCAAGCACCGAAACTACGGCACCTCCGAGTTCTAGCACACGTTCAGCTCGATGACGATCCCCGGACTCCGATCCAGCAAAGTGTCGGGGAAGAGTTCCGTCAGCACGACGGCGTGGTGACGATCTTGATGTACTACTGCTGCAGGGCTTCGCCTAAGCACCGCTACAATATTATCGAGGACTATGGTGGCTGGGGGCGCCGCACACGGCTAAGGAATAGATCACGTGGATCAACTTGTGTGTTCTAGGGTGCCTCTGCCTCAGTATATAAAGGACCAAGGGGGGAGGCTGGCCGGCCACATAGGGCGCGCCAGGAGAGTCCTACTCCCTCTGGGAGTAGGATTCCCCCCCCCCCAATCCTAGTTGGAATAGGACTTGTGGAGGGGGGAAAAGAGAGAGAGGGGCCGGCCCCCTCTCCTTGTCCAATTCGGACCAAGGGAGGGGAGGGGCGCGCGGCCCATGTAGGGCTGCCTCTTCTCTTTTCCACTAAGGCCCATCATGGCCCATTTAGCTCCCGGGGGTTCCGGTAACCTCCCGGTACTCCGGTAAAATCCCGATTTCACCCGGAACACTTCCGATATCCAAACATAGGCTTCCAATATATCAATCTTTATGTCTCGACCATTTCGAGACTCCTCGTCATGTCCGTGATCACATCCGGGACTTCCGAACAACCTTCGGTACATCAAAATGCATAAACTCATAATATAACTGTCATCGTAACCTTAAGCGTGCGGACCCTACGGGTTCGAGAACAATGTAGACATGACCGAGACATGTCTCCAGTCAATAACCAATAGCGGGACCTGGATGCCCATATTGGCTCCTACATATTCTACGAAGATCTTTATCGGTCAGACCGCATAACAACATACGTCGTTCCCTTTGTCATCGGTATGTTACTTGCCCGAGATTCGATCGTCGGTATTCCAATACCTAGTTCAATCTCGTTGCCGGCAAGTCTCTTTACTCGTTCTGTAATACATCATCCCGCAACTAACTCATTTAGTTGCAATGCTTGCAAGGCTTAAGTGATGTGCATTACCGAGAGGGCCCAGAGATACCTCTCCGACAATCGGAGTGACAAAACCTAATCTCGAAATACGCCAACCCAACATGTACCTTTGGAGACACCTGTAGTACTCCTTTATAATCACCCAGTTACGTTGTGACGTTTGGTAGTACCCAAAGTGTTCCTCCGGTAAACGGGAGTTGCATAATCTCATAGTTATAGGAACATGTATAAGTCATGAAGAAAGCAATAGCAACATACTAAACGATCGGGTGCTAAGCTAATGGAATGAGTCATGTCAATCCGATCATTCTCTCAATGATGTGATCTCGTTAATCAAATAACAACTCATTGTTCATGGTTAGGAAACATAACCATCTTTGATTAACGAGCTAGTCAAGTAGAGGCATACTAGTGACACTTTGTTTGTCTATGTATTCACACATGTATTATGTTTCCGGTTAATACAATTCTAGCATGAATAATAAACATTTATCATGATTATAAGGAAATAAATAATAACTTTATTATTGCCTCTAGGGCATATTTCCTTCAGCTCCAGGGTACGGCCCGGACATGGCTGAACAGCCTAAAGCCCCGCAGCATCAACAGCTGGGTTGACTTCACTGAAGCGTTCGTCCGCAACTTCACCAGCATGTACAAGCGTCCTGCCAAGCCTCGTCAGATCTCCTTGTGCATGCAAGGTCCTGACGAGTCAACTCGCGACTACCTCACGCGTTGGGCTGAGCTCCGGAACTCTTGCGAGGGCGTGCACGAGGTGCAGGCCATCGAGTACTTCACAGTCGGGTGCCGAGAAGGAACCCTCCTCAAGCACAAGCTCCTCTGCGATGAGCCAGAAACCCTCGACGAGCTGCTGATCATAGCGGACAAGTACGCCACAGCCGACTCCTCCATGAAGGCAGAAATTCAAATCAGCACGACTGGCAAAGTAGCTCCTCAAGCTCCAAGAACTCCGGCGGCAGACGCCGGCCGGCGACAACAGCAGGGCGACAACAAGCGCAAGGCCCCGCATCTGGCTTCTGGCAGCCGGCAGGTCGCGACCGTTGAAGCCCAGCAGCCAGAAGAGCAGCCTCCGCCCAAGCGACAGAAAGGCGGCAAGCCGAACTGGTTGCCGGCCTTCTCCTATGAGCAGACCTTGGATGGACCTTGCAAGTTCCACAACGACGCGAAGCCGTCGAATCACACCACCCGGAAGTGCCACTGGCTCACCAGGATCACCAAGGAAGACGGCCTCCTGCCACCCCCGCCTGCTGGGCAGCCGCCTCCGCCTCCGCCCCAGCAGCCGGCAGTCAGGCCAGTCGGCGCAGTACAAGACGAATACCCTGAAGAGCATGGAGCCTATGTGGTGTTCACCAGTGTGGCTGGCGATCAACACAGCAGGCGGCTGCAGCGACAGGAGGTGAACGCAGTAGCCTCAGAGACGCCAGAGTTCATGCACTGGTCTAAGAGGCCCATCAGTTGGAGCAGGGCTGACCACCCAGAAGTAATGCCGAGTCCAGGCTCCTACGCCTTGGTCCTGGACACCACCTTTGCCACGGACAAACGGGCCGCGCGTTTCTCGCGAGTTCTGATAGACGGGGGCAGCAGTATCAATATCCTGTACAAGGACACCATGAAGAAGTTAGGAATCAAGCAAAGACAGCTTCAGAACAGCCGGACTGTGTTCCACGGCATCGTTCCTGGGCTTTCCTGCTCGCCAATCGGCAAGATCCTGATTGACGTCCTCTTTGGGGACAAAGATCACTTCCGAAGAGAGTCTGTTTGGTTTGAGGTGGTGGACCTTGAGAGCCCATACCATGCGCTACTTGGCCGACCCACCTTGGCCAAGTTCATGGCGGTCCCCCACTACGCCTACCTCAAGATGAAGATGCCCAGTTCCAGGGGAATTCTGACTGTGGCCGGCGACTACCGGAAGTCGTCCGCTTGCGCGATCGAGAGCAGCCGGCTGGCCGAGTCCCTGGTAATTGCAGCCGAGAAGCGACTCCTTGAACGAGTTGTGGCGATGGCCGGCAAGCAGCCGGAGATATCGCCTGACCCGAAGCAGTCGGAAGCCGAAGGTTTGTTCAAGCCGGCCAAAGAGACGAAGAAGATACCCTTGGATCTGAAGCACCTAGAGAGGTACGTCATCATAGGTGCAAACCTCGACAGCAAATAGGAAGGCGAGCTCGTTGATTTCCTCTGTGAGAATCAGGACACCTTCGCATGGTCTCCCAAGGACATGCCAGGTGTACCGACGGATTTCGCCGAGCACAAGTTACATGTCCGATCTGATGCAAAGCCGGTCAGGCAGCCCCTGCGCCGCTTATCAGAAGAAAAGAGAAGAGTTGTCGGAGAAGAGATAGCCCGACTCCTAGCAGTCGGCTTCATTATGGAAGTTTTCTTCCCGAAGTGGCTGGCAAATCCGGTCCTGGTGCTAAAGAAGAACAAGTAGTGGCGAATGTGTATCGACTACACGAGCCTCAACAAGGCCTGCCCCAAGGACCCATTTGCTCTACCAAGAATTGACCAGGTGATAAACTCCACAGCCGGATGCGAGTTGTTGAGTTTCTTGGATGCATACTCAGGATATCACCAGATCAAGCTGAACCCGGCTGACAGATAAAGACTGCCTTCATCATGCCGTTTGGAGCATTCTGCTACCTCACCATGACGTTCGGCTTAAGGAATGCCGGCGCCACCTTTCAGCGTTGCATGCAGAAGTGCCTCCTCAAGCAGCTCGGCAGGAACGCCCACGTCTACGTGGACGATGTGGTAGTGAAGACGGAAAAGCATGGAACACTGCTGGAAGACCTGAAAGAGACCTCTGAGAACCTGCGCCGGTTCCAAATCAAGCTCAACCCTGAGAAGTGTGTCTTCAGAGTACCAGCCGGCCAGCTGCTAGGTTTCCTGGTCTCCGAACGCGGCATAGAATGCAACCCAGTAAAAATCAAGGCCATCGAGAGAATGGAGGTACCCAGCCGACTGCTGGATGTGCAAAAGTTCACCGGCTTCTTAGCATCCATCAGCCGATTCATCAGTCGGCTGGGCGAGAAAGCTCTCCCCTTATACCAACTCATGAAGAAGACCATTTTTTTCGAGTGGAACCATAAGGCGAACGAAGATTTTCACCAGTTGAAGAAGATGCTGACTACTCCACCCATCCTGGCGGCTCCGACTCCCAAGGAACCTATGCTCCTGTACATCGCCGCCACCAGCCGAGTAGTCAGCACAGTCATGGTAGTGGAGCGCAAGGAGGAAGGCAAGACGCTGCCTGTCCAGAGACCAGTATATTACCTGAGCGAGGTACTGTCGACCTCCAAGCAGAACTACCCCCACTACCAGAAGATGTGCTATGGCGTACACTTTGCTGCCAAGAAATTGAAGCCTTACTTTCAAGAGCATCCAATCACAGTGGTCTACACGGTCCCATTTGCTGAGATCATCGGTAGTCGAGATGCCTCTGGTCGAGTGGCCAAGTGGGCCATAGAGCTGGCTCCTTACACCATCTACTACCAGCCCCGCACCACTATCAAATCACAAGCGCTGGCCGACTTCCTCGTCGACTGGGCCGAGACCCAGTACCTGCCTCCAGCGCCTGACTCCACCCATTGGCGGATGCATTTCGACGGCTCCAAGATGCGCACCGGCTTGGGAGCCGGCGTCGTCCTCACCTCTCCAAAAGGCGACAAGGTCAAATATGCACTGCAAATCCATTTTGCCGCCTCCAACAACGTTGCTGAGTATGAGGCGCTCATTCACAGGCTCCGGCTTGCCAAAGAACTTGGCATCCGCCGGATCTTGTGTTATGGCGACTCGGACTTAGTGGTCCAGCAGTCATCTGGCGACTGGGACGCGAAAGACGCAAACATGGCGAGCTACCATTTCCTCGTGCAGCAACTCAGCGGGTATTTCGAAGGATGCGAGTTCCTCCATGTGCCAAGAAACGACAACGACCAAGCAGACGCCTTGGCACGCATCGGCTCTACCCGCCAAGCAATACCATCTGGCGTCGCCCTTCAACGCCTCCTCAAGCCGTCTGTCAAGCCTTCACCAGAATCAGACTCCATTTTTATGCCAGCTCCTCCCGAAGATGGCGGATCCGACTCCAGAGCTCCGACAGGCGGAACGGGGACTTTGGTGGATGACTCCAAAGCCGCCACAGTCGAGCCCGGCCCGGGGACCGCGGTGGTGGACTCGAAGATTCCAGAACTCGGCCCAAGGACCACGCCAGTCGGCCCGGGGACTTCATCAACCCAGCAAGCGGCTGTTGACTCCAACCCGCCACCTCCCAGCCCAGCCGCCCTCGTCCAAGTCACAGTTCTGGTAGTCGAAGAAATAGCAGCACCCTCATGGGCTCAGCCCATCCTCAAATTCCTGCTGAACAAAGAGCTACCAACTGATGAGACCTCAGCTCGGCAAGTACAACACCGGGTGGCAGCCTATACCATAGTCAACAAAGAGCTGGTCAGGCGCAGCGTCACTGGTGTCTACCAGCGCTGCGTAGAGCCAGAGCAAGGCCAGGCGATTCTCAAAGACATCCATCAAGGCGAATGCGGCCACCATGCGGCTTCAAGAGAACTCGTCGCCAAAGCCTTTCGGCATGGTTTCTTCTGGCCGACTGCCTTAGAAGAGGCTAAGGAGTTGGTCCAAAAATGCAAAGGGTGCCAGAAGTTCAGCTCCAAGCCGCACCAACCGGCTTCTGCGCTCAAGACCATCCCCATTGCCTGGCCTTTCGCAGTTTGGGGTCTAGACATGGTGGGACCATTCAAGACAGCACGAGGTGGTTTAACTCACCTACTTGTCGTAGTGAACAAGTTCACCAAGTGGGTGGAAGCGAAGCCAATTAAGAAGCTGAACGGTCCGACTGCCGTGACCTTTATCACCGATATCACAATTTGGTACGGCATACCACACAACATCATCAGCGACAACGGCACAAATTTTGCCAAAGGCGCCTTGGCCCGTTTCTACGCAACACAGGGCATCCGACTGGACCTAGCGTCCGTCACCCATCCGCAATCAAACGACCAAGTGAAGCGAGCAAACGGCCTCATCCTGTCCGGCATCAAGCCTCAGTTGATCGAGCCTCTGGAGCGCTCGGCTGGCTGTTGGCTCGACGAGCTGCCAGCCATCCTCTGGAGTCTGCGTATGACTCCAAACAAGTCAACTGGCTTCATGCCCTTCTTCCTCGTCTACGGTGCCGAAGCCGTCATCCCAACGGACATAAAGTTTGACTCCCCACGAGTCACCATGTACACCGAGGAGGAAGCAGAAGAAGCACGACAAGACGACGTCGATCTGCTGGAAGAGGGCCGGCTATTGGCACTCAGCCGGTCCAGCATCTACCAGCAGAGCCTGCGCCGATACCACAACAGGAATGTCAGGCCAAGATCTTTCCAAGAAGGCGACCTTGTGCTCCGGCTGATCCAGCGAACAGCCGGCCAGCACAAGTTGTCGGCACCTTGGGAAGGCCCTTTCATCATCAGCAAAGTGCTGGGCAACGATTCCTACTACCTGATCGACGCTCAGAAGCCCCGAGCACGCAAGAGGGATGACTCCGGCAAGGAGACAGAGCGACCATGGAACGCAAATCTCCTCTGAAGATTTTACAGTTGATACAGTATGTACCACGCTACCTTTTGTATCAAAGTACCAAGACTTCGGGCCCCCCGAGACGAGCTCGGGGACTGCCCTCTTTTGTCTGTATGATAAAAATTATGCCTACAAGTATGTTACTCTTTGCCATGCCGCTTGGCACCGGGTTCGACAAGTCGGCCCGGGGACTTGCCTCCTTGCACTATGAAATGCTTCCTGCAGCCGGACAAGTAGTGCGTAACACCTAAACCGTCTTCTGTCAGAAGCCGCAGCTCGCAGAGCGATTGTACGGTGGGCAGAGGTAAGGTAGAATGGGTGTTCGCATGAAAAATGGCTAAGGACTCAAAGCGTAAAACATAGCTCAAGATGGCTTCTAGCCTTTCTTGCAAACCGACTCTCGGACAGTCGGATTGTCGCCTTCTATCCAACTTGCTCAAACAATCTTGAAATCGGCTAAGTACTTGCTTTCCCAAAGTAGCCTAGCACTTGATCCAGCAACAGTCCGCAGAGCGGCTGTCCGATTGGCAAGGCAGGCAACTAAGGGAAAGCGGCAAAGGAAAAAGCCAAAAGAACAATGAGCAAGAAAAGATATATATATATATATATATATATATATATATATATATTTACATAACATAGGCCCTTGGCCGAATTGTCGAGTAGAGGTTCAAAATACACCCCACGGGTGGAATTGTACGAATTAACAAGTTCTTCAAAGACTACTAAAGCAGATAAAATAAAAGATACAGCGACAGCTTAGGAGGCAGCAGACGGATTCGGAGGTTCGGAGGAGGCGCCAGCATCAGGCGTCGGGGCAGCCGGCTGGCTAGTCTCGGCTTGATCACCTCTGGCAGCAGTCAACTCGGCTGCACGCGGCTCGTTGCTGGAGGCGCGGTCGGGCTGAGGCTGGCCGTCTGCTCCATCTTCTGGTGCCTCCACCTCGCCTCCATCCTCCGCTTTGTCCTCCTCCTCGACGCTGGAGCCAATCACCTCTGCCGAGTCTTCGCTGTAGTCTGGGTTCATCCCAAACCACTCCGGCGGTACCTCCCCGCCGTCTTCAGACCGCTCGGGGATGAAGATGCTGGTGTCGGTGTACTCGGCGATCGCCGCAGCACGTTTGACGAGGGTGTCTTCCACAGCCGCCAGCTCCGGCTGGGCCTCCGACCGAAGCGTGGCCAACCGGTCTAGATCTAGCCCCGGGTACCACACCTTGACGAACTCCAAGGCCCGGCGCGCTCCAGCCTGGGCCGAAGAGCCCTTCCAGGCCTCAAGACGACCAGCCGCGACCTCTAGCCAGTTGGCCGTCAGGCTGGGGGTGCGCAGAGCCTGCACATCCGGCCAAAGGGCGGCAATCACCTAGGCACCAACGCGCTGGAGCCGGCGCAGCATCCGGTGAGCCGGCCGGAGGTGAGCCTCGATGCTCAGGATGTGCTCGTCAAGAGTTTGGGGGGGCATCGGCGGTGATCTCTGTGCCCTCCGCCCTCCGACCTTCACGGTCAGCCTCGATGGCTTGGATGGCGGCCTGTGACTGCCCAGGGAAGAAGTCTGCACAGACACGAAGAAACGAAGGAGCAAGTCAAAAACCAGGAGTCGACACGATCTAAGTCGGCAGCTCGAAGAAAGAAAATAAAGAGACTCACCATCAATGATGTCTTCAATCTCGTGGAAGCGGGAGGACAGCAGTGCCTCCTTGTCAGACCAGGAGGAGCGCTCGCTCGCGAACACGGCCAAGAGGGCGGTTTCCGTCTCCTCCGCCTCCCTCTGCGACTTCACAAGTAGCTCCTTTTGCTCTGCCAACTGAGTGGCCAGCAAATCGCGCTCTGCGGCGAGATTGCTGCACTCCTCCCCTTTGGCGCGCAGGGCGGAGTTGGCTTCGGTCAGCTGCTGTTGAAGAGCAGCGTTGGCTCCTGAAGGAAAGGAAGAAAGACAATAGTCGTCAATAAAGTAGGTCGCTGGGGAGATCTGGCCCGGCTGCTCAGCAGCCGGACCGAACCTCGGGGACTACAGCCCGTGGGTGCGCTAGCGCGCCCCCGCAGAGAAAAAAAAGAGAGAGGGGGGGGACTTACTCTGGCTCTCTGCCAACTTGGCGGTCCGCTTGCCCAGATCTTCAACGTTACGGTTGAAGGCAGTGACACGGAGGTTGTGGTAATCCTGCGACAAGCATGTCAGACAAAGTTAGTACCCAGAAGTTCATCAATTGGAGTTCCGGGCCGCCTGCTCAGCAGCCGGCCCGAAACTCAGGGACTACACCCAGTGGGTGCGCTGGCGCGCCCCCACAGAGAGGAGCAAGAAAATGAAGACCAAAGAAAAAGAAAACATACCCGGACGGCTGCCCGCGACGCCAGGAATGCCTTGGTACAACTCTGGAGAGCGTCGCCCTCAGCATGGAGCTTCGCCTGGACGTCCAGGAGCGCCCGGTTCAGCGGCCCTGTGCCGCCTCCTCGCACCCACCCAACAGGTGCGACACTCGTCACTTCGGCGTCTGGGGCCGCCGAGCTGGCGGTGCCGGCTTCCAGGGGGCGGGGTGCTGAAGTCGCCTTCTCCAGACGACGGCGCGTTGGCGAGCCGACTTGGAGGAGCAGCTTCGCCACGGCCTCGTCTTCGGTCGGCGGCACCGGATGGTCCGCTGGCTGCTCACCCTGCGCGCCTTTAGACGGCGGTGGAGGCGGCAGCGGAACATGCGCGTCCGGAGTAGAGGGGTCGCCGCCTTCCCTCTCCTCGACAAGGTTCTCCCCGCCGGCTTCTCTAGTTGGCCCCGTGAACTCTGGAGGCGGCGGCGCGGAGTTCAGCGGGGTGACAAGCAAGGCCGACTGGTGGCGTGCGGCTTCCTCAGCCTGCTGCTTCGCCGCCGCGGCGGTTTCGGCTTCCGCTAGTTTTTTCTTAGCGGAGGCCTCCGCCTTCTCCAGGCGGAGGGCCTCTTCTTCGTTGCGCCTCTCCCGTGCATTCCGCTCCGTCGCCTCCCGGAGGTCAGCAGCGGGGTCAATCCGCCGAGTGGTGGCGGATGTCTCCGCTGATCCCATGACGGAGGCGACGGCGACCCGCTCAAGAGAGAGCGGAGCCCTGAAAAAAGAGGGGCAAGCAGAGACTCAGACAAATCACAAAGAAAGAATAAAACTTTCAAGACAGAATACTTACGCGGAGACCAACAACAGCTTCTTCACTTCCTTACGGAAGCGGACGGCCTTCACGGCTGCCTCGTCCCGCCGGGTCGCCGCAGCCGAGCCCTTGGGCTTCTTCGGCCGACTCCCGAACAAGGCCGGCACGGCCCTGCGCTTCTTCTCACCGCCTGGAGCACCCGGCGCGGCAGAAGAGCCTGCAGCAGGCTGGCTGGCTCCTGGCCGATGGCGAGGGGCGACTTCTCCCTCGGCGCTGTCTTCAGGCCAGTCGGTGAAGGTAGCCGAAGGCCTGAAGTCGCCTGCTGTCCCTCCCCCTCCCTCGGCGTCGTCTTCCAGAGCCGCCGCCCCCAGATCGGGGTCATCGACATCGCTCTCCGCCCGGTCAGCGATGAACTCACGGGCCGGCCCCAAGGTGCCGGCTGGTGGTTGAAGAAGGGGATTCTAACCAAAGCAGACTGATCAAAACAAAACTCGGCAAGAAGAAGACAATCTAAAGAAAGAAAAGAAAGGCGACTCACCGTGGGCGGGGGGTTGGCGCGGGAGTACGGCTCCTTGCCGAATCGCCAGTCCTCCAAGAGCCTGTTGTCCGAGAGGTAGTTCACCATGAAGGCCACCTCTTCGTGAGGCATGTCCTTGGTGCACATCCGACTCGAGTCGCGGTGCCCGCTCATCTGGCATATCATGTGAGGGCGGCCTTGGAGTGGGAGGACTCGGCGTGAGATGAAGGCGGCCAGCAGGTCCGGACCAGTCAGACCCTCCGACTGCATCAACACTCAGAGCCGCGTGATGGCGCCGGCTCCCGCAGGCGTCAGCGACTTGGCCCGGTACGACCAGTTGGGCAGTCTCCCGACTGGCGGGCCGGCTTCGAAAGCTGGCAGATTGACCCAGTCGCCCCTCGTGGCGACGTTCCTGACGTAGAGGTAGGATCTCTGCCACATCTTCACCGACTTTATCAGCAAGATGGAGGGGAAGGGGTTGTCGGCTCCTGACCTTCGCACGGCGATGAAGGCGCCACATTGAGCCGGCACGCCCGCAGCCTGGGTGCCGAGCTTGGAGAAGAAGAACTCCCCCAGAGCTCGAGGGTGGGGAGGACTCCGAGAAAGCCTTCGCACAAGGCCACGAAGGCGAACAACAACACCACTGTGTTGGGGGTGAGGTGGTGCGGCTGGAGGCCGTAGAACTCCAAAAAAGACCGGAAAAAGCTGCTCGCCGGCAGCCCCAGCCCGCGCAGGTAGTGCGAGCGGAAGATGACCCGCTCGCCCTCCTGTGGGGCGGGGGAAATCTCCCCCGCCGGCACAAGACGCACCTGCACGTGATCCTCGCCGGGAAGCCGACGGGTCCGGTGGAGGAACTCAATGTGGTCTTCGTGAGCCTCGGAACCGTCCCAGGTGCCGGAACGCGATGGGGGAGGCGCGGCAGCGGAGGAGGAACTCATCGCGAGCTATCACCGTGGTGTTCGCCGGAGCTTGGGCGTGCAGTGGAGCAAGGAGGAGAGCGAGGAGCAGCAAGGAGGAGGAGAGCGAGGAGCAGCAAGGAGGAAGAGAGCGAGGGGTAGTGGGAAGGAGGGGCGCGCGTGCCCCCCTCTTCCCCCTACTTATAGCCCCGTGGGCTGCGAAGCCGAGGGGGCGGACATGGGGATTTACTTCGCCTACAACCCCACGACCCCCACGATCCACGTAAAGTTACTGCATGCAGTAACTCCACGGGAATCCCAACCGTCCACCGGGGCCGCAGCAGATCCGCTCGGGCGCCGAGGCGCGGTAGTGGAGGGCCCCACCTGTGGGCCTGTCCTATCGCACGCGTGGGCTGGCAGGATGGCCTAGCCACGTGCCCCCGCATGATAGGCCATGAACGGGCGGCGGCCTGGAGGCTTCGCTAGCACGCCACTTAAAATCCCGCCACGACGTTCGAAATACCGAGCAAGTCGAAATTGAGTGAAGTCCGAGTTGAGCAAGTCCGACTCCTTCTAGACGGCCCGGCAGAAGTCAACCATGACCATGTGTTGAGAACCCGGAAAGAGAAACTGATGAGGCTTCTCGGCCGATCGTCCGTGGCGCCTCACCAGCTTCGGGGACTACTGTCGGAGTAATGGGCCACGGGTAGGCTAACCCGAGCCCCATGACCTTTCAGGACATCGGGGCAGGCCGCGCCCCTCAAGACCCCAGGGCGAAGAGCCGTCTCCTGAGGAGTCAACGGCAGGGCGGCCGACTGCCCACTCATGACCGAGTTCCAGGGACGACTTCCAGAGAAGCCGTCTTTGGGGAGTCGGCCGGCCACTCCAGCAAACCCATGACCTCATCGAAGGGGAAAGGGCAGGGGCGTGGCTACAATTGAGCCTACTCCCCGCCCCTTACCAAGGGCAGGCATGGCCACAACACGCCGTACCCGGGAAGATCTCCGTGCGGCGTGGCACTGTTGCCCGGCTGGCCCTGACATCAGCACCACAGTACCAAGTGCTGCTCCCACGATAGCTTGTCTGTACGACCTGGAGGCAGCAGGGCCCACCAATCAGTGAGACATCGGGAGACGGCGGGAGAACCGCCAGTCGAACCCGTCGGGAGTCGGCCCAGGGGAGTCGGCCGAGCCCTCCCCCGGGGCCCACGTGCCATTAATCAAGATGAGATGGGGAGTGGCCACAGTGATCGCCCGCCGGGCGGCAGGGCTGTTGCCATGACCCCATGACCAAGCCTGTGTCATCAGAAGCACGACCACAGTAATCAGCGGCCGGCAAGACCCGCCCGCAGTGGACGTGGCCTGTCGGCTTCGCACCAGACCAGTCGGCGGGGCCCACTAGTCGGCGGAGAAGTCGGAGGTCAGAGGCACTGACGGCTGGGCTCGCGCCCAGTCGAATTACCAGTGTACCCCTGGGGGGTAGGCCTATATAAACCCCCCAGGGCACCCATGCAAGGGGTTGGATCCCAGTAGTTCTAGATCATACCAGATAGAGGGAGAGAGCTAGCCTTGCCCTCTTCTACCACCAGAAACAGCTCAAGGAGCGACCGTGTAAACACTTGGCCATAGTGATCATGCGGAGACCCCGCAGAGCAGCAGTAGGGGTATTATCTCCCCAGAGAGCCCCGAAGCTGGGTAAGATTCACCGGCGAGCATGTCTTCGCCTCATCCCGTTTCCAGGCATCGGCGACATTCTACTCGCCCCCACCATAATAAGCCATCCGTTGGCATATGTCGCACCAAACCCCCGACAAGTACGACACTTCCTGCCATAGAGAATTTTGAATGGGGCCTTGCCCGAACTTGCTTGAAAACTGTTGTTGTAGGAGAATTCAGCATATGGAAGACAATCTTCCCACTTCATACCGAAGGAGATAACGCAAGCCCTGAGCATATCTTCGAGAATCTGATTGACATGCTCGACTTGACCGCTAGTTTGAGGATGGAAAGCTGTGCTGAAGCGGATGTTGGTGCCCATGGCCTTCTGAAAAGAATCCCAAAAGTTGGAGGTAAAGATGCTGCCACGGTCTGAAGAGATCAACTGTGGAATGCCGTGCAGAGAGACAATCCGAGAGGTATAAAGCTCCGCCAATTGAGCTGCAGCGATAGACTCTTTGATAGGCAGAAAGTGAGCCACTTTAGTGAGTTTGTCGATGACAACGAATATAGCATCATTGCCATGCTTGGACTTTGGAAACCCAGTCACGAAGTCCATCTCAATGTGGTCAAACTTCCATTCTGGAATGGCAAGAGGTTGGAGGAGACCAGCTGGTCGTTGGTGTTCTGCCTTCACTCGTCTGCAGACATCACATTCATTCACGAACTGAGCAATCTCGCGCTTCATTCGAGTCCACCAATAAGCCTGCTTGAGTTCCTGGTACATCTTCATACTCCCAGGGTGGATAGAGAGGAGTGAATTGTGAGCCTCGTTCATAATAACTTTACGAAGGTCACCTTTAGGCACAACAACGCGATCCTCGAAGAAGAGACTATCCTTGTCATCAAGGCGATAGCACTTGTACTTGGGTTGACTCTGGGCAATCCCAATCTTCACCTTCTTCACCATAGCATCAAGAAGTTGAGCCTCGCGAATCTGATCTTCCAAAGTAGGAGAGACTTGAAGGTTGGTGAGGAAACCTTGAGGAACAACTTGCAGATTGAGTTTGTGGAAAGCTTCACAAAGCTCAGGTTGGTAAGGCTTGATAATCAGACTGTTGCAGTAAGCCTTCCTGCTCAAAGCGTCAGCAATCACATTGGCCTTGCCTGGAGTATATTCGATACTCGGATTATACTCTTGAATCATTTTGACCCAACAAGTTTGCCTGAGGTTGAGATTAGGCTGAGTGAAGATGTACTTGAGACTCTTGTGGTCAGTGAAGATGTCCACTTTTCTTCCCAATAAGAGATGTCTCCAAGTCAAAAGAGCATGCACAACTGCCGCCAACTCGAGGTCATGAGTGGGGTAGTTCTTCTCGTTGGGCTTCAACTGGTGAGAGGTATAAGCCACAACTTTCTTCTCTTGCATCAACACTGCACCAAGACCTTGAAGAGAGGCATCGCAGAAGACCTCGAACGGTTTGGATTCATCAGGAGGAGTCAGAACTGGAGCAGTGACCAATTTCTCTTTCAAAGTTTTGAAAGCGATGTCACATTCCAGAGACCAAACGTACTTGACGTGCTTCTTGAGAAGGTTTGAAAGAGGCTTCGCGATCTGTGAAAAGTTCTCAACGAACCTTCGACAGTAGCTTGCGAGACCAAGGAAGCTGCGGAGTTGCTTCACGTTCTGAGGTGGTTCCCAATTCACAATAGCAGACACCTTCTCAGGATTCACCGCTATGCCCTTGGCAGAGATGATATGCCCAAGATAGAGAACCTCATCGAGCCAAAACTCGCACTTTGAGAACTTGGCGTAGAACTGATGTTCCCTGAGCTTATCGAGCACCAAACGCAAGTGCTTGGCATGATCTTCCTTGTTCTTCAAAAAGACCAGAATGTCATCGAGATAGACCAAGACAAAGTCATTTGTGTAGGCATTGAAGATGAAGTTCAGCATGCGAGAGAAAGTCGGCGGAGCGTTGACGAGGCCAAAAGACATGACAGTGTATTCATATGAACCATAGCTTGTTCTGAAAGCCGTCTTGGGAATATCTTGCTCACGGATTCGAATCTGGTGATAGCCCATATGGAGATCAAGCTTGAAGAATACTTGGGCACCTTTGAGTTGTTCGAACAGCTCATTGATGTTGGGAAGTGGGTACTTGTTCTTGATAGTCTTCTTGTTCAATGGACGGTAGTCAACACAAAGTCGGTCCGTTCCATCCTTCTTCTTCACAAAAAGAACTCCACAACCCCACGGAGAAGAACTAGGTCGGATGAGACCCATTCGCTCTTAAATATCGAGTTGCTTCTTCAGACCCTTCAACTCTTCAGGTCCAAGATTGTAAGGACGTTTGCAAACAGGTTCCGTGCCAGGCTCAAGATCAATGACGAATTCAACTGGCTGGTGCGGAGGCATTCCTGGAAGCTCTTCTGGAAAGACGTCTTGATATTCGCAAACGACTGGAATTTGAGAGATGGCATCCAGTTCACCCTTCTCATTGAGAGAAAACAGATGGATTGTATCATCACGAGCGGCAAAGACAATTACATCCTCAGACGAATGAGTCAATTGAATCTGCCTGGCAGCACAATGAAGATGAGCCTTGTGCTTAGAAAGCGAGTCCATTCCGAGAATAAGATCAATATCCGAGTCGCCCAGAACAATAGGAGAAGCCAGAAATTTGTAGTCGCCCAATGTGATAGTAACATCCGGGACGCAGATATTAGTTGTCATTTGCTTGCCCGGTGACACGATTTGCAAAGATCTTTGCAAATACTGATAATCGCACTCGTACTTTGATGCAAAAGGTTTGGAAATGAAGCAATGCGATGCACCAGTGTCAAAAAGAACTTTTGCAGGAACATCGTTAACAGGAAGGTTACCCATGATGACATCTGACGAGTCCTCTGCCTGAGCTGCATTCACCATGTTGACCTTGGCGTACTTGGGGTTATGCTTGACCACAGCTGTACTTGCCGATCTCACAGGAGGAGGAGGAGGGAGACGCCTCTGATTGAAACATTTGTTGGCATAGTGACCGTTCTGTTGGCACTTGTTGCACGTGACCTCTGAAAGCAAACGGTGATACGGAGCACTTGATCTTGGAGCTTGAGACGAAGTCTTGTTCTGAAAGCTAGGGTTGGGTGGGTGGGAAGATCCACTACCACCTTTGCTCTTCTGCTGATAAGGCTGATGGAACGGAGGAGGAGGAAGCCAATACTTCTGCTGCTTAGCCACTTGAGTTGAGGAAGAAGGAGTAGCATCTCTGACTCGCTTCTTGGAAGCATCGCACTTTAGTTGAGCAGTCTCTTGCTTCATTGCCATGTTATAAAACTCATCGTACCTCTTGGGCTCAAAGAGAACAAGAGCTAGCAGGATTTCTTCTCTGAGACCACCCCTGAACTGGTATAGCATGCTCTTCTCGTCAGGGACGTCCTGCTTAGCAAAACGGGAGAGCTTCTGAAACATCTTGTTGTACTCGTAGACAGACATAGAGCCTTGCTTCAGGTTGCGGAATTCCTCACACTTGCTTTAAACCATGCTCTGAGGAATATGATGAGCTTTGAAGTCTTGACGGAATTCATCCCAGGTAATCACACGGCCTCCTCTGGAATCTTTGTACTGCTGAAACCATTCTGTAGCTTGGTCTTTGAGTTGGAAGGAAGCGAACTTGACAAAGTCCTCAGGCCTGATTTTACTGCACTCGAAATGCTTGCATATGTCCACGAGCCAATCATCAACATTTGTTTCCTTAACACAATTGCTGAAGGTCTTTGGCTGGTTAGCAAGGAACTGGTTGAGTGTAGCAAAGTGATTCTGATTGTTGCCCTGGTTCCCTTGGTTGCGCTCTTCAAGAAGTTGCATGATCAGCTGCGTGTTTGCATTGGTAGCGGCCATCACAGCTTGCCATGCCTCCGGAGGTGGAGGTGGTGGTGGCGGATCAGGATTCAGAGTCGTGCGCGTTGGAGGAGCCATCCTGAATAGGTTGACATCCATTAGCACATTGACAGATAAATATTGAGGCTGAATCAAACGGTTTGAAATTGCAACATATAGTCTTCACATCCGAACAAAAATGAACGAATGCATTCCAATTGAAATGGTCACATATCCATAAATTGAGAAGCCACTTAGAATTTAGGTAGAAGAATAAAACCAACAAGGTACGGAACAAGAGCGAATACTCGGTAAAGATCACCCAATCTCAAACCAAATATCCGTGGAAGAAGAACTAGAGCTACAAGAATTCCCACCTATGAAACTCCCGAACCTTTCCGGTTATGCAATCAGGTGTTAGGGATACAGGGGAAGCATAATATCTCACCCAAATCTAGCAAATCCTATATCCAGCTGTATCCATCCTTCAACACATAACCGAGAAAAAACTTCGGAAATTGTCTACCTCAATCTTCGAAAAGCATCCATTATACAAGTTATGGCAATACTCCCGAACTCCCGCCCCAGTACTGGGTGGCGTCGAGGTTATCTCACCAACAACTGCATAAAAGAGATTTTCGATGTCGGCGAAACTAAACTCAGGTATTCCGGAACTGCAACAGATAAAATTGTGACGGCAACACCTCGGAGCTCAACTCCCCGGGACACTGCCACAACCCCTAAATGACAGGAGGCACCAAGAACAATGTTCTCGTCACAAATCGATCGGAACGATTCCAAGATACCCGCATGATCCTAAATTTTTTTAGTGAAATTTGAGAAGAGAAGAGTCAAAACTCTACGTCAGGATGCCTTACCAGAGCAATGAAGGGACTGGGGAGTAAAAAGAATTCCTAACTCTCCGATATATAATTCCTAAATGACTCAAAACATTTTTCTAGATTCAACAACGCCAGCTAATTCGATCAAGTAGGGGGCTCCTAAGGTCGGGGAAGGCTCTGATTACCAACTTGTAACGCCCTCGATGCGGATATATCTCCTACGTGTCGAAGCACGACTTAGAGGCATAACCGCATTGAAAGCAATGACGCAAGTAAGGTAATCTTCACAACAACCCATGTAAATAAATAATAGGGGGAAAAGGTACATAGTTGGCTTACACTCGCCACGTCACACGAATACATGAATGACATTACAATCATCCAATACACTCATGGTCCGACTACGGTACCAAAATAAAAGATCAACCCCAACATGCGACACGGTCCCAATTGACCCAACTGGGCACCACTACTGATCATCTGGGAAAGACACATAGTAACGGCGTGAGTCTTCGTCGAACTCCCACTTGAGCTCAAGCGCATCATCTGGAACGGAATCATCGGTCCCTGCATCTGGTTTGGAAGTAATCTGTGAGTCACGGGGACTCAGCAATCTCGCACCCTCGCGATCAAGACTATTTAAGCTTATAGGTAAGGCAAGGTAATATGTGGAGCTGCAGCAAGCGACTAGCATATATGGTGGCTAACCTGTTCGCAAAAGAGAGCGAGAAGAGAAGGCAAAGCACGAACGAAGAACTATGATCAAGAAGTGATCCTAGAACAACCTACGTCAAACATTACTCCAACACCGTGTTCACTTCCCGGACTCCGCCGAGAAGAGACCATCACGGTTACACACGCAATTGATTCATTTTAATTAAGTTAAGGTTCATGTTATCTACAACCGAACATTAACAAATTCCCATCTGCCCATAACCGCGGGCACGACTTTCGAAAGTTCAAATCCCTGTAGGGGAGTCCCAACTTAGCCCATCACAAGCTCTCATGGTCAATGAAGGATATTCCTTCTCCCGAGACATTCCAATCAGACTCGGTATCCCGGTTCTACAAGACATCCTCGACAATGGTAAAACAAGTCCAGCAACACCGCTCGAATGTGCCGACAAATCCCGATAGGAGCTGCACATATCTCGTTCTCAGGGCACACTCAGATGAGCGCTCCATACAACTAAAACCAAACCTCGAGTTTCCCCGAGGGGGCGCTGCACAGGGCTCTGGTTTGGACCAACACTCAAAGGAGCACTGGCCCGGGGGGTTTAAATAAAGATGACCCTCGGGCTCCAGAAACCCAAGGGAAAAAGAGGCTAGGTGGCAAATGGTAAAACCAAGGTTGGGCATTGCTGGAGGAGTTTTATTCAAGGCGAACTGTCAAGGGGTTCCCATTATCACCCAACCGCATAAGGAACGCAAAATTCAGGAACATAACACCGATATGACGGAAACTAGGGCGACAAGAGTGGAACAAAACACTAGGCAAAAGGCCGAGCCTTCCACCCTTTACCAAGTATATAGGTGCATTAAGATAAATAAGATAATATGGTTATATCCCAACAATAAACAAAGTTCCAACAAGGAACGATCTCCAATCTTCACCTGCAACTAGCAATGCTATAAGAGGGGCTGAGCAAAGCGGTAACATAGCCAATCAACGGTTTGCTAGGACATGGTGGGTTAGAGGTTTGACATGGAAATTTTGGAGGCATGATAAGCAAGTGGTAGGCATCGTAGCATAGGCATAGCAAAAGAGCGAGCATCTATCAAGCAAAGATAGAAGTGATTTCGAGGGTATGATCATCTTGCCTGCAAAGTTGTCAGAGTTGAGTTGATCCTCGAAAGCAAACTCAATGGGCTCCTCGTTACCGAACTCGTCTCCCGGCTCTACCCAAACAAGACAAACAAGCAAAAAGGAACACAATCAACCACGTGCAAAGCTCGAACAACATGATGCAAACATGGTATGCTATGCGGGATGCGATATGTGATGCATATGCAAGATTTGACAAGGAATGATTGAACCTGGCCTCAACTTGGAAATCCAAGAGTGCCACTGGAAAGGTGAGGTGATTTCGTTTGAAATTGATATAAAGATCACCGGAATTGGATGCACGGTTTGGAAATGGCAAGCAAAACAAATATGGCACCGGTCTGCGATAAACAGCAAGTAGCCATCTAAATGCATAAGATGAATATGCTACGGCACTCAAACATGACAACAAAATACATGGCAGGGATCCACTCATGATGCTTGACAAAAGATGAACACTGAGCTACGGCCAAATCATCCATTAACAGGTTCAAACAAGCATGGCAAAAGTGCAAATGATAAACAGGTTTCAGACTTAGTGAAATTAACACAAGTCTGGAATTTAACATCAGGTAGCACACTTTGGAGCATGAAAACTATATGCTACAGGAACTTAACATGGCAAAGCAAGGCATGACATGAAGCTACTCAAAGCACTTAACAAAAGTCCCTTAGTGACCTTGAGCCAAAAGGGATCAAAAAATCCAATTGCAAGCATGTGAACATGGCAAAAACATAATCAGGTTACAGACTTAGTGAAAAACTGGAGCATGCAAATCTGTTAACGAGTAGGCATGTTCACGAGCTCGATGCACTCACTACGGAGCATGGCATGACAAACTAAGCATACACCCATCAATAATACATATAATAGAAGCTAGATGGCAAGAACAACAACATAGCATGCACGGATCAATGGCAACATCCTCGGCAAAATCGCTAACAAGTCAACAATCTGCCAGGATTCACGAAATAGCAAAAGTAGAGCTCGATTGACTCAAGCTAGGGTGCTCCATAATTGCAAACAAAGACATGGATGCATAGAGCACCACAATATTAACAAATCATCCTTACAGACCATCCTCAAAAGAGGCACGTATCACTAGGAAACAACATGAACATATGGCATATTGACAAAATCAGATCAAGGACTTAGAGAAATTCTAAGTTCCTAAAATCAGCATTAACGAATGCACTACTTTGTAAGCTTGTGCTAGTCACCACACATATCATAAAAATACATGGTAAGCACCTCTGTAAAGATGGCATGGCATATAACAAAACACATGTAGAGCTCAGGAGCATATCATGCACACATTAATCATGGCAAAAATGACAAATAACTATTTGATGAAACAGATCTAACAATTATCTCATATAGCCCTCTTCCAACAGTATTTCAGAAATCAAGATGAGCTCAAATGAAAATGATGCAATGAGATGAAATGATGTACTCTCTGAGACGAACATTTTCATAGGCCACACGCTCAAATCGGAGCTACGAATGCGGAGTTACGATGCGATGAACAATGCAAAAAAATATGCAAACTTAGGAAAAATGAGGTCAACCCCTAGGGTTTCGTCCAGATCTGGATCGGGATCGGCACGCAAAATGAAGTTCGCCGAAACAGGAGCTCGGAGTCACCGGAGTTCACCGGGGACTTGCCGGAATCGACGAGGACGACGGGGAGAGGCCGGGCGGCACTTGGGCGGCGCCGGAGTTAACGCGGCGCGGCGGCGGCGGTTGATGAGGCGGCGGCCGGTGGAACGGCGACGGTGGCACAGGGCGGCGTGGCGGAGCATCGACGGTGGTGAGGCGGTGCGCGGGCGGCGGTTGAAGCGGGGAGGCGCGGGGGCGGCGATGGGCCTCGGGGGCCTGATTCGGGCTGCCCGGGCCGGCGGCGGGGAGGACAGCGGCGGGCCACATGGCGCCCTATCACTGGCGTGGTGCGGCAGCGCGGTATGTCCGGCGAGCAGCGGACATGTCCGGTGGCGGAGGGGCGAATTTTTAGGATTAGGGGAGGAAAAGATCCGGGATTTGGAATGGGGGTCTATTTATAGACATAGAGGGAGCTAGGAAGCTCCAAATGGAGTGCGGTTTTCGGCCACGCGATCGTGATCAAACGACCGAGATGATGGAGGAGGTTTAGGTGGGTTTTGGGCCACTTTGGAGGGGTGTTGGGCTGCAACACACACGAGGCCTTTTTGGTCCCTTGGTTAACCGTTGGAGTATCAAACGAAGTCCCAATGGTACGAAACTTGACAGGCGGTCTACCGGTAGTAAACCAAGGCCGCATGAAAAGTCTCAGTCCAATCCGGAAATGTTTAACCATCACACATGAAAAGAGGTAGAAAGGGGCACCGGAGGAGATATGAGCGCCGGAATGCAAACGGACAACGGGGAAAATGCTCGGATGCATGAGACGAACACGTGTGCAAATGCAATGCACATGATGACATGATATGAGATGCATTACAAAGGAAACAACACACGAAGACAAAAACCCGAACCCAAGGAAAATAAAATAACTTAGCGCCGGAAACGGCAAGAGTTGGAGTACATATAAGGTAAATTACATCCGGGGTGTTACAATTGCATCCTTGTATCATCTCTCTTGGTTCTTGTTTGGTTCTTCTCCTTGTGAGATTTGGATCTCATGGTCATCTTCTTGGCAAGCTCGAGTTCATCAAAAACCGATTTCATATGCATCTTCTTTTGTGTTTTCGGTGTTGGAGTTTTTACCAGTCTTAATTGAGAAAGGGTTCTCACCATTTTGTTTTGAGTATTTTATCAGTTTTCATTTCTTGATATTTCTATCAATATTGTGTTTGCTCTTGTCCTTAGCTTTCCAACAAACTTGATATCGTCGAATTCGGAGCTCGTATGCGAAAGTTGTGGCTGTTTTGATATTACCTGTTTTACACACAGAGGTTGTACTGCCCCATAGAGAGGTTGTACCGGGTGTTTGGAGCGATTGTACCGCTCCAGATTTGGTCCGAAGGTTGTACCGACAATGTACTGCTCTACCACCGGACTAGTTCCTGTTGTGGTGCGGTTGTTGGGCGGTTGTGGGCCGGTTGTACCGCTTATTGCCTGTTACCGGTTGTACCGGTGCTCATAGCGGTTGTACCGCTCCTATGTTATTCTGCACATAACGGGCAGATTCATGGGGACCTATTTAAGGGGTTCTTCTTCCCCAATGGTTCCCCATCTCTTGAGCTCGTTTTTGCCCCCATTGTTGACCTTCTTTGAGCTTGCTAACTCTCAATCCCTCCATGGATTCTTGCTAGTTTTTGAGGGAAAAGAGAGAGGAGATCTAGATCCACACTTTCACCAATCACTTTCTCCTCTATGTGAGCGGAACCCCTTGGATCTAGATCTTGGAGTTCTTGGTGTTCTCCTTCTTGTTCTTCCTCTCACTTTCCTCCCTAGCATTAGTTGCTTTGGTGGGATTTGAGAGAGAAGGACTTGGGCACTCTGTGTGCCCTTGCCATTGCATTTGTGCATCGGTTTGAGTTCTCCACGGTGATACGTGGAAGTTACAAGTTGAGAAGCTTATTACTCTTGGGTGCTTGGTATCCTTGAGCTTGTTCCTCTTGGGTGCTTGGGCGCCCTAGACAGTTGGTGGTGTTCGGAGCTCAATCATTGTGGTGTAAAGCTCCGAGCAAGCATCGGGGTCTCCAATTAGGCTGTGGAGATCTCCCCAAGAAATTTGACGGGTACCGGTGACCGCCCCCAAGGGTTGCCAAAGTGTACGGGTTCGATGACCGCCCCCAAGGGTCGCCATTTGTACGGGTTCGGTGACCGCCCTCAAGGGTCCCTTCGTGGAATCACGGCATCTTGCGTTGTGCGATGGCGTGAGGAGATTACGGTGGTCCTAGTGGCTTCTTGGGGAGCATTGTGCCTCCACACCGCTCCAAATGGATATTAGCATCCGCAAGGGTGTGAACTTCGAGATACATCGTCGTCTCTGCCTGCCTCGGTTATCTCTTACCCAAGCCCTTTACTTATGCACTTTACTTTGTGATATCCATATTGTTTCTTGTCATATATCTTGCTATCACTTAGTTATTTATCTTGCTTAGCATAAGTTGTTGGTGCACATAGGTGAGCCTACTTGTTGTAGGTTTTGTGCTTGACAAATTAACCGCTAGGTTTATTCCCCATTTGTTCAAGCCTAAACCGTAATTATTTTAAAAGTGCCTATTCACCCCCCTCTAGGCGACATCCATGATCTTTCAATTGGTATCAGAGCCTCGTCTCTCTTTGTTAGGCTTAACCGCCTAGAGAGTAAAGATGTCGACTAGGGGATTAGGATTCTCTGACACTCTTAGTTTCAATGGCACAAATTTTGATGTTTGGGTAATTCACATGCTTAATCTCTTTAGGGTCATGGACCCAAATTCAGAGCGAATTGTAGATATGGGTTTTTCTCCTCCAAAGGATCCCCAAAGATCATATTTAGAGGATGAGAAAAACTCTTATCTCAATGCTCAAGCTTCTAATGTGCTTTTCGATGCTTTGAGTAATGTAGTTATATTTCAACTCATGCCGTTCTGGGATGCTCATGAGTTGTGAACAAAGCTTCAAGATAAATATGGTGTGTCCAAGATTTGTGGGGATGATTTTTCTCCCTCCACCTCCGGCCGTATTGTTTTCTCAACTTCTTCTACTTCACCTACATGTGGTTTTCCACAAGGTAATGAAATGGTGAGTAGTGTTGGTCATTGCAATGATGATAGTATGCTTATTGTGGATGATCCTTCATCACTATCTTATTGCAATGCATCTTCTTTGCACTTTAACACTTCGAGCACCCTACATGTTTCTCATGCTTGTGTTGATAGTCCGTGCATATCTTGTAGAAATTGCTTGACTAAATCTCATGATGATATGCTTGCTATATCTTGTTGCCATGATAAAAATGCTTGTATTTCCTCGAGTTGTTGTGCTAACAATGTAGAGGAAACCCAACACTTCATGGAACAAGATGTGGTTTTAACTAGTGCTTCAAGGGATCCTACATCATCATCTATTGCGATTTGCCTTATGGCCAAGGCTTCAAAGGTATCTCCTACCTTGAACCCCAATATGTCTCTTGTTGATGATGTTGATGCTAATAATGATGAGGATAATGCTGAAGAGAATGGTAATGTTGCCTCCTTAAAAATTAAGGGGGAAATGATTTTTAAAGCTCTTCATAAGAATAAAATTGCTCGTTCCAACTTCATGGAAATCATGTCTATTGCTATTGAGGGCAAGAAATATATAGAGGAGTTGGAATCTCATCTAGAGGAGCTTGAGGTCACCATTGAAAAAATGGAAGGTCATGAGCATGATTACGCTAATGAGATTGCGGACCTCTCTCAAGCTCTTGAACTTGAACAAACCACCAAGGAATCTCTTGAGGAGACTTTTGCTCCAGAATTATCTAGAGTGAAGAAATCTCATGATAGAGCTCTTGAGGTGGCCAATGATTTTGAAACTAAAAATGAGAATCTTGAAGTTGCGCATGCTAAACTTCTTGAGGACTTTGGGCACCTCGAAAATGGCTCAAGGGTCATTAAGAGTGAACTCATCAAACTCACCGAGTCTCATGCACAACTTAAAGCTTCATATTCAAAAGAGCTTGCCAAGTTGCCTTCTCCTCTTGCTATTATTGACGATGCTTGTTGATACGTCCATTTTGCATCATGCTTTTATATCAATATTTATCGCATTATGGACTATTATTTCACTTTATATCACAATACTTATGGCTATCCTCTCTTATTTTACAAGGTTTACATAAGGAGGGAGAATGCCGGCAGCTGGAATTCTGGGCTGGAAAAGGAGCAAATATTAGAGACCTATTCTGCGCAACTCCAAAAGTCCTGAAACTTCACGGAACATCTTAAAATAAATAAAGAAAAATCCTCGCCAAAGATGAAGGCCAGGGGGCCCACACCCTTCTCACTAGGGTGCCCCCCCTAGGGCGCGCCCCCTACCTCGTGGGCCCCCTGTTGGCTCTCCGACGCCCATCTTCTCCTATATGAAGTCTTTCGATGAGAAAAAAATAAGAAGGAACTTTTCGGGACGAGACTCCGCCGCCACGAGGCGGAACCTTGGCGGATCCAATCTAGAGCTCCGGCAGAGCTGTTCTGCCGGGGATACTTCCCTCCGGGAGAGGGAAATCATCACCATCATCATCACCAACGCTCCTCCCATCGGGAGAGGGCAATCTCCATCAACATCTTCACCAGCACCATCTCATCTCCAAACCCTAGTTCATCTCTTGTATCCAATTCTTGTCTCAAAGTCCAGAATTGGTGCTAGTATGTTGCTAGTAGTGTTGATTACTCCTTATAGTTGATGCTAATTGGTTTACTTGGTGGAAGATCATATGTTCAGATCCTATATGCATATTATTACCCCTCTGATTTTGAACATGAATGTGCTTTGTGAGTAATTACGTTCGTTCCTGAGGACAAGGGAGAAGTCTTGCTATTAGTAGTCATGTGAATTTGGTATTCGTTTGATATTTTGATAAGATGTATGTTGTCTAGCCTCTAGTGGTGTTATGTGAACGTCGACTACATAACACTTTACCATTATTTGGGCCTAGAGGAAGGCATTGGGAAGTAATAAGTAGATGATGGGTTGCTAGAGTGACAGAAGCTTAAACCCTAGTTTATGCGTTGCTTCGTAAGGGGCTGATTTGGATCCACATATTTCATGCTATGGTTAGGTTTACCTCAATACTTTTGTTGTAGTTGCGGATGCTTGCAATAGAGGTTAATCATAAGTGGGATGCTTGTTCAAGTAAGAACAGCACCCAAGCACCGGTCCACCCACATATCAAATTATCAAAGTATCGAACGCGAATCATATGAACGTGATGAAAACTAGCTTGACTATATTCCCATGTGTCCTCGGGAGCGCTTTTCCTATTATAAGAGTTTGTTCCGGCTTTCCTTTGCTACAAAAGGATTGGGCCATCTTGCTGCACTTTATTTACTTTTGTTACTTGTTGCTCGTTACAATTTATCTTATCACAAAACTATCTGTTACCACTTGTTTCAGTACTTGCAGAGAATACCTTGCTGAAAACCGCTTATCATTTCCTTCTGCTCCTCGTTGGGTTCGAAACTCTTACTTATCGAAAGGACTACGATAGATCCCCTATACTCGTGGGTCATCACTTGTGCTACTAACTCTATTACTTGTGAAGCATCCATTTTGAAGGAGAATGTTGAGCTTCGGGCTCAACTTGAGTTGTTATCTAGCAATTATGGGAAATTGGAAGAAAGCCATGAAAAGCTCTCAAGCTCTCATGATGATCTTCTAGTATCCCATAATGTGCTAAAGATAGCTCATGAAGCCATGATTGCTAAGGTAACATCTAGTGAGCCTCATGTGGATACTAGCACTACTTTTAGTCAAAATGTTATATTGCCTTGTGCTAGTCCTCGTAATTCATCTATGCATAACATTGGCACATCTTGTGATGAATTGCTTTCCTTGCCTTGTTGCTCTAACGATGAAGCTTATACTTCCTCTAGTGCTTGTGTTGAGACTAACCATGTAGAGGAAATCAAAGATCTCAAGGCCCAAGTCAATTCTTTGAAGAAAGACTTGGAAAAGTGTCATGAAGGGAAATCCACACTCAACAATATCTTGAATGTGCCAAAATCCCCCAGTGACAAAGGTGGACTTGGATTCAACTCAAATAATAATAAGAAGTCCAAGATGAACAAGAAGAAGGGCCAAGAACAAGTCAAGAATTTGGCCAAGATTGTTTGCTTCAAGTGCAAAATTGAAGGGCATCATGTTAGATCTTCCCCATTGAAGAAGAAGGCCATTAGTGACAAGCAACAAGGGAAGCGGCCACAAGTTCAATCTCATGCTCAACCACAAGTTTAAGAAAGGCCTCTTCCCAAGAATACTCAAGCTAATGCTTCTCAAGTTGAGAACTCAAGCGAGAAGAAAGTGAAGAGTAGACGTTGCTACTTATGTCATGAGAAAGGTCACCTTGCTTCTTCATGCATGAGTGGTAACTCATCCAACCCAATTATTATTGATGATATCCATTCTCTTGGGAAGGATAAGGTTGGCAATGTGTTTTCCAAGTTTGTTGGTACTCAAAGTGGTGTCAAGCAAAGAACCATCTGGGTAGCCAAGCCTATTGTGACTAAACTCTTAGGACCCAACTTGGTTGGGGACCAACTAGCTCAAACTTGATCAATAGGTGTCTACGGAGGGCATTGGAGACTTGGCTACATTATGAAGAATTAAGGGGATTTTCATCATTCATATTGTCTCAAGCCAAGCCATTCGGATTATCAAATTTCTATCTTATATCCGATGTTCCTCCTTGCGGTAACTTGTGCTTAAAGTGTTTACATTTATAGTTACTTGCCCCTTTGCATGTTTGGTTTCGTTCCTTGCATGTGTTTGTATATGTTGTGCTTCCAACTTGATTATCTTGAGCAATCAAGTATGTGTGTGTTAGTTTGCACATCATGTACATGTGTGTCATGCGTTGAGCCTTTTGCATCTTGTTTATATCTTAATTGGCTCGTGTGAGAGATTAATGGAACATCCCATTTTGGGGGAGTGATGTGCTTTGTGCAGCTCATGGTCCCACAAATGTGTGAACATGAGGAATAGCACCTAGTATTGATATTGCAAGCTTATCTAGTCACTATGTGGTATGTCTTCTCATGAGAAATTCAAATTCTAAATAGTCCATTAATTATCTCTTGTTGGATCCTCTTATTTCCTCTTGTTAAGTTTTTATTGGTATCACATTATGGGGGAGTAATATGCTATGTGCATATTACAAGCCTAGAAAATGTGTACATTTGAGATATTGTCACCTAGAATTGACATTGTAAATTATCTTGTTCCTAGGTGGCATGTTAGCTCTACAAGTTGCAATTTGCTTGTGTTTGATGTGAAGATGATGTTGGATATCCTTGCTATCTACCAACGGAATTATTTCCAATTACTTCTTGTCTTTTGACAATTTGTACTCACTTATGTGTGGTGAAAATTATTGATCATCTTTACATTGGCCTTTGCTTTTTTTGCCTTATCTCTTGCCTAGGTTTGTGTCAACTCCCATTGTATTCCATACCACTTGTGGATCTTGTTATTTCCTTGAGATTGTCTAGTGTTTGTATAGATATAGTGAAAGTGGTGATCCCATCTTGTGTTTTTGTATTCAAATGCAAATTCTCTATAATGCACAAAGCTTGGGGGAGCTATCCTATTTTTCTTAGAACACTCACCTTGTGATCCTTATCAAGTGTGTGTTGGTGGAATGCAAACCGTTTCTTTTTGGTACTTCGTGCCATCATGAAACTTGGTAGAGCACTTGGTTTGTTTGGAACCATTCTCTCTTTTGGGAGTTTGACATCATTCTTTTTGAGTGTGCCAATGGATATCTCATTCCTTGAGGTATCTTTTAATGATATCTTCCAAGTAATGATTTCTCCATTTGGTATTCTATTTTCACTTGGTATTTCTTTTTCATTTGGTTTCAGTCCTTGAAAGTCTTGAGCGTGCATATATACTTCATGTATTTTCTTTGGCATGCTTTCTTTCTTTGACCCATTATATAGAGAAACTCCACCAAGTCTCAAATTGGATGAGATGTGCATGAAATCTTATTTCATATCAATTTGCACATATTTATGTGGAGTTTGTCCTATGTATTGGTGTTTCTAACTCTATATGGTCCCAATGAGTTTGGGTACCATTTTGTTTGTGTTGTTGTTCTAGGAACAATTGGAGATGCATTGGATGCTCAGCTCACTCACAAGGAAGGTGGTGTCACCATGTGCTTATTGGAGTCAAGCTAGGATGATCGATGAACTACTATCTACTACCTTCATTTCGTTTCTTCTACATCCTTCCAATGATATCTCGGTAACAAATATTTATCCATGCACTCTTTTCTTGCATTCAATCTTGTGTAGGTTGCATATTGGCATGATATTCATTTCATATCTTGTGATACTTGTTTCCTTTCTCAAAGCATCCCAACGATGATCTCATGTTGCTAGTTGTGATATCTTTGATGGTTGTGTGGTAGGAATTCATTTACATACAATAAGACCATATCTATCCATGTGCTATGCTTTCAAGCAAATATCTTATTGGTATATTTATGACTTCCTTTTGGATATCTTGTTCCTTCATGTTGTAACTATTTCGGGTGTACATCCTTCTTTATAGATAGACACCATCTACCGAGAATCTTATACACTTGAGAGAAGTTACATCTTTAGTGGATTTCCTTATTCTTTCACGTCCATCTTTCTTTCCTTTGTATTTCCTAGGTGGCTCCGTGAAAGGATTTGTCTTGAGTGCGGATCTTATATCTTTGCATCTTGTTGCACTCTTTTGTGGTGAAGATTATTTTCCTCTTGCTTGTTATGATGAGGCTTTTGCCAATTTAATTGGTATCCCTCTTCTTAACGGAGCTTCCTTTTATATCTTCACCATGGGTTATCACAAGCTTGGTTGTTATTTCTCTTTTTAGTAAGCTTGTGTATCCACTTGCTTGTTCTGTGTGTGTGGGAAGGACATGTCTTGCACCTTGTATCTCTTTTATCCAAGACTATGTTGATGCTTAATGCTCATCCTTATATTAGTCTTCTCAAGTGCTTTGCCATGACTCACACACATCTTTCTGGTTGAGCCTATTCTTAAGTTGCCTCTTTTACATGTTGCTTAACCATGTGTTTGTTGCAAGTGCTAGGCTTTGTTTCCTATATGCTCACTTACACATGTTGTGAGTTCTATTGATTTTGGGGTAGCTATGATCCTATTTTGTGCACTTTGTATCCTAATTCAAAAATTCTTATGTGTGCACAAATCATGGGGAGATTCTATAGTTTCTTTAGATCACTCCTTTGCTCATATCATAATATCCTTTATTCATGTCGCTCGTAGGATCTTTGGTCTAGTTGGTTCAATTGGTATCTTTTGATAGCTTACTTCAATTGATATCTTTTGATTACTTGATTGCTTGTTTCTCCCTTTTGTTATGTCTTTGTGGCATATCTTTCTTTTGCAATCTTTGAGCCTGAATATAGTTTGTCTTCCTCCAAGTATTTACCATTGAATATGTGTATTGCATTCCACTCTCTTGTGGAGAAATACACAATTTATGGAGAAACACGATTTATATTGGCCATCTAAGCTTTTCTCCCATTTTGGCAATCGATGCCAATGGGGGAGAAGTTTCAGAGACTTTTGTGGAGAAGTTTAGAGAGTCATCTTTTCTTGCTTTGGTTGTGTTCCCAAGCATTTGCATCTCATACACATGCATTATTGGTTGTTGCATTGCACGGTGATGCATAATTCCTTATATAAGCTCTCTTGAAAGTGATTGTCATCAGTTACCAAAATGGGGGAGATTGAAAGGACATGCGGTGCCCCCATGGGTGGTTTTGGTAATTGATGACAATCTCTATGGACTAATGGTTGCATTGAGTTATATTTGAAGGATTTGTCCATAGGCATGTCTTGAAGTCCATGTGTTGGCTTCAAGGAGTTTATGTGTTGACCAAGTTGCTATTAAGGAATTATCCAAAGATTGGTCATGTGAGAGTTGAGCTCATTGCAAGCATGTCTTGAAGAAGAAGATTGTGTGATCATTCATGTTTACCTTTAAGACATCATCCAAATGAAGAGAGTTGGAAAGATTCAAGGTTGATCAAGACTAAGTCAAGAGTGAATCAAGTTGATCAACTCACAAAGCGTAGAAGAATTATCGAGAGGGATCAAGTGATCCCATGCTATGCTAAGCATTGTCCATTACGCTTTGTGTACTAACCCATGGTCTATGCGAGAGTTCTTTATGGGGTTAGGTATGTTTCCATGGTCTTGCGTCAAGAGGAAGATCTCATACAACCCATGGAGATGACATCAAGTGGTGATCGTCATCAAGTTTGCAGTGTGCAGGTTCAAGTGGAGCAACACGAAGAGTGGCTCACCCATAATGGAGTATGAGGGAGCAATCAAGCTTGAAGCTTGTCGTCCATTGTGGTGTCAATGGAATTGTGAACATGTGCCGAAGAGTGGCTCACCCATAGTGGAGTATGGGGGGCAATCAACTAGTCTTCATCGAGCCAACACAATCAAGAAAGGTGGTCCAACTTGAGGAAGTCAAGATCGTCATCATCTACCTGAAGTGGACTATGTGCAAGGCAAAGGTTTGCCCTTGATAGGTTTTCTATTTTACCGGTCTCATAGTGGTAGTTGGGAGACCGAGTTGTAGGATCGATTGCCGTACTATTAAGGGGGGGCTCTCTAGTGAGTAGCTTGATCGTATCATTCATCGAGAGATCAAACCATTGCATCCTTGCATCATCTCTCTTGGTTATTGTTTGGTTCTTCTCCTTGTGATATTTGGATCTCATGGTCATCTTCTTGACAAGCTTGAGTTCATCAAAAACCAATTTCATATGCATCTTCTTTTGTGTTTTTGGTGTTAGAGTTTTTACCGGTCTTAATTGAGAAAGGGTTCTCACCATTTTATTTTGGGTATTTTCTCAATTTCTATTTCTTGACATTCCTATCAAGATTGTGTTTGCTCTTGTCCTTAGCTTTCCAACAAACTTGATTTCGTCGAATTCGGAGCTCGTATGCGAAAGTTGTGGCTGTTTTGATATTACCTATTTTACACACAGAGGTTGTACCGCCCCATAGAGAGGTTGTACCGGTTGACCGGTACAACCGGTGTTTGGAGCGGTTGTACCGCTCCAGATTTGGTCCGAAGGTTGTACTGGCCATGTACCGCTCTACCACCGGACTAGTTTCTGTTGTGGTGCGGTTGTTGGGCGGTTGTAGGCCGGTTGTACCGCTTATTGCCTGTTACTGGTTGTACCAGTGCTCACAACAGTTGTACCGCTTCTATGCTATTCTGCACATAACGGGCAAATTCGTGGGGACCTATTTAAGGGGGTCTTCTTCCCCAATGGCTCCCCATCTCTTGAGCTTGTTTTTGCCCCCATTATTGACCTTTTTTGAGCTTGCTAACTCTCAATCCCTCCATGGATTCTTGCTAGTTTTTGAGGGAAAAGAGAGAGGAGATCTAGATCTACACTTCCACCAATCACTTTCTCCTCTATGTGAGGGAACGCTTTGGATCTAGATCTTGGAGTTCTTGGTGTTCTTCTTCTTGTTCTTCCTCTCACTTTCCTCCCTAGCATTAGTTGCTTTGGTGGGATTTGAGAGAAAAGGACTTGGGCACTATGTGTGCCCTTGCCATTGCATTTGTGCATCGATTTGAGTTCTCCACAATGATACGTGGAAGTTACAAGTTGAGAAGCTTATTACTCTTGGGTGCTTGGTATCCTTGAGCTTGTTCCTCTTGGGTGCTTGGACGCCCTAGATGGTTGGTGGTGTTCGGGGCTCAATCATTGTGGTGTAAAGCTCCGGGCAAGCGTCGGGGTCTCCAATTAGGTTGTGGAGATCGCCCCGAGCAATTTGACGGGTACCGGTGACCGCCCCAAGGGTTGCCAAAGTGTACGGGTTCGGTGACCGCCCCCAAGGGTCGCCATTTGTATGGGTTCAGTGACCACCCTCAAGGGTCCCTTAGTGGAATCATGACATCTTGCATTGTGCGAGGGCGTGAGGAGATTACGGTGGCCCTAGTGGCTTCTTGGGAAGCATTGTGACTCCACACCGCTCCAAACGGAGATTAGCATCCGCAAGGATGTGAACTTCGGGATACATCGTCGTCTCCGCATGCCTCGGTTATCTCTTACCCGAGCCCTTTACTTATGCACTTTACTTTGTGATAGCCATATTATTTCTTGTCATATATCTTGCTATCACTTAGTTGTTTATCTTGCTTAGCATAAGTTGTTGGTGCACATAGGTGAGCCTAGTTGTTGTAGTTTTTGTGCTTGACAAATTAACCGCTAGGTTTATTCCGTATTTGTTCAAGCATAAACCATAATTATTTTAAAAGCGCCTATTCACCCCCCCCCCCTCTAGGCGACATCCGCGATCTTTCACCAACCTATCCATTTCTACCAAAACCTCTAGACTTAAGCATTTCCACAAGGAAATCCCAATTCACCTTATCATAGGCTTTTTCATAATCCAACTTTAACACCAGGCCACTAGAGCCAGTTCTATGGATCTCATGAATCACTTCATGAGCCATGACCACACTTTCAAGTATGAATCTCCATTTAATAAACGTAGTTTGGTTTTGAGAGATAATTCTGTCACATATAGGGGAAGCCCTAGTATTCATAGCTTTTGAAAATATTTTAACAAAACAGTTTCCAAGGCTGATAGGTCTAAAAAAATTCATATCTTTAACATTGCTAACCTTAGGAATCAGGGTAATAATAGCAAAGTTTAATCTAGAAACATCCAGATTACCATTTTCAAAGTCTTTCACTAACCACATAAAATCATCTTTAATTAACTCCCAGAAGGTTTGATAGAAAATAAATGGCAGGCTATCAGGACCAGGGGCCCCTCCAGCATAAGAACTCATAATTGCCTTTTTAATCTCCTCCTCAGAAAAAGGTTTCTCCAAAATCTCTCTATCCTCCTCTGTGATCATGTCACACTCATCCCAGAAATCATCATATCTCTTTCTAGATCCATATCTTTTTTCCAAAGTCAATAGTCAGCCAATCAGTGTCTCTTCCAAGCGATCTGCCCCAGCGAGCGATCGTGCCCGTTACTGGGCCGGCCAACAATGCACAACGAGTGAGCGCCAGCTCGCTAGCCAGCACCTCATGCCCTGACTAAGAGCATCAATGGAATAGGGGGACTATAGAAGAAGCACATAGCTTATAGCTTGGCTAAGGTTGCGTCGTCTTTGGATGTAGGCTGTTATGTATGGTTGGGTTCGCTCCCGAATATTTGATGTACTCCGCTGAACATTTTGACCGAATAAAGAACCCTATTACACTAAAAGAAAGAGCATCCATGGCGTGAAGAATGGGCAGCCATGGATTTGAGTGACACTAAATAAATTTTGAGATGACTTACAAATAGCAAACACGTAAAGAGAAACATATGTACAAAGTGGAATACTTATTTATATGTTATCAAAACACTTAGCAATGAAAACATAATAACAAACGAAGTATTTAGCTAATGCCCACGGGGATTGGGCATCACCAAAAGCCGAAGCAACCACGTGCTTTTTGGCTCCTGTATTTTCAAAGACATCTCTACTCCTATAAAAGACTCAGTTGGTGATGATGGTGTGTCTGTCATCCGTCATTTCTAACCACCAGATCTGCATCTAACGATTGTGAGGTAAGCTGTGGCATTTTTGTAACGAGGCCCCACTTCTCTGCTCCAATTTGTAGAAAACCCCTTACTATTTTGAAACCAACCACATCCCTCCCTCACCTCATTCTTTACTAGAGTATTTTTCTTTCAAGTTTGTGAACATGTATTATTCTACTTTGGATATGTTGCAATGCACGAGCACATTGCTAGTCATATCAACAACAACAAAAATCATATTGCCCCACCACTTGGAAACCCATCGGTTTATAAAGAGAGGGATTGCCACGAACAAAACCCCACGATAAATGGTTTTACATGGTTTTAAATAGTGATAAAGAAGGGGCATTACTTGCAAAGGTTGGCCACAGCTTTTGAAGTCATGAGATCACCCCCGCAAAATGAGCATGATCGTTGTGAGGATTTTGTTTGGGTGGGGTGGGGGGGGGGGAGCAGCTCCCTGACGTATTGTGTGTACCGTTGGGCCACTGACATGTGGGCCACATGTCAGTGGTCGAACGACACCCTGTCGTACGGAAGAGGATCCTGGTTCGTTGGGGGTGGGGGGGGGGGGGCACAGACCAGAAGAACTTCTTGCGCTTTGGCTTCGACCAAATCTTGGAAGATGCGAAGTTGTAGTGAGAGCTATGGAATTAACAGCTTTTGTTTTTGCTGGTATATGGAACTGGCAGCTTAAGAGCATAAGGCTTTTTCTGTTCTAGTAGCTGTAAAGACACTGTAGTTTCTTTTAACAGAAATCAGAGACGTAGCTCTCTTTATATATATATATATATATATATATATATATATATATAAGGCTACACAAAAGAATTTATATTCCACTCATGTCTAGTTCGAAAAGAAGGCGTCATTCTTGTCCAAGAGAAGGCGAATCCGGAGGATCCAGCTCCACTGCTCACCGCACTCCCCAATCGACCAATTGCGTGAAGTTTGACAGCCTTCCTAATCCAGTTATCCTCGCTCGATTCCTCACGCACCGTCCCGTGCTTCATTGGTCGTAATCTTGAAGAGCTCCGGCACATATTTCCGCCAACCATTTTCCTTTCACTTTTACTAACTCGCTCTTGCCATTCTATCCCCACTGGCCGCAATGACACCTGTATATTTTCCCGCCAACAGCGATGAGAAAGGAGTCGGCACCGTGGAGCCAAGCCCAGAAAATGGTCCCTCTATACAAGAAGAGAATTCTTTATTTGGCCCTTTCTTAAAATTTGCTTTCCTTTTTGACCCTCAAAAATAGATTTTTCCCTTTTTGACACTCAATTTTCATTTTGTTCCCTTCATGACACTTCCTTCAGTTTTGGCACTTCACAATGTTACGTTTAACGTGAAAATACCGTTTTACCCCTGGTGTATTATGTGACCAAAATTATTTTTTACAAGTCAAAAGCAGTGGTAATGTGATATGTTCTGTCTTGACTACATGAGCAAATGAAAAAAAAATCTACAATTTTACCACCGCGTAACGGATATGAATCAAATCATGCTCGAGTTCATATATCACATCTTCGGATCCCTCGGCGTGGCCAGCGGCCGCCAAGACAGAGTCCGCGTTCGGCGCTGCTCCCTGATGTCTCTACGTCAAGAACTCGGCTCCCAGAATACACAGGTGAGCAGCTCGTCTTGTCGCGTCACACACCCACACAAACTAAAATACAACAGCAGCTAGCACACGCACCCTGCGCGAGCGGCAGCACACACACCCAGCGCGAGCTGCAACACACACAAGCACACATCACAAACGCACGACACGCGGCAGCACACAGACTAGCACACATCACACACGCACACGGAAGCACACGCGTTGCATGCCCTAGCGCTAAAAACATGCACAACGACGAGCATGAAGACCCTTCTCCGCCACTGCGCCACCATGGCCGTCGAGGCCGAGAACGCACGACCCTTCTCCGTTGTGCTACCATGGCCGTCTATGGCTGCTGCAGGTCTGTGGCCCTCCTCCGTCGCCCCTGCATGGCCGCCCGACGCCGATACAGTATGACCCAAGGCCGCTGCCCCGCCATGACCCTCCTCCACCTTTGCTCCATGGCTGCCCGACGCCGCGCTGCACAGGTCGCCGTCCGCCGTCAATCCGCAGCAACAGCATCGGTCTTGCACTCCGATATATTGCACCATCACTCTCTCAGCCTCGCGCCGCCGCCGTTTGCCTCGTACAATTACCACACCATAGTCGAGAGAGAAGATGCGTTGGAGATTTTTTTTTACCAATGAGCTAAAGGAGGGGTAAAAACGACCTTTCATGTTGCACTTCACGGTGTTGGTGGTCAAAACTGACAAAAGTGTCATGAAGGGAACAAAACAAAATTTAAGTGTCAAAAAAAGAAAAAAATATTTTTAAGGGCCAAAAAAGAAGCAAATTTTAAGAAAGGGTCAAATAAGAAATTCTCTCCTATATAAGACCCGGGGCCTTGAGACGTAGTATATCGAGGCAAACCCAAAGAGCATCGACCAGCAGACAGCGACTTGGCGTCCAGCTCCGGTTCCCTCACGGCACTGGTGTCAGTAGTGCCACCGCGCCAGCAGAATTGCCCTGCCCGGATCCGGATCCGCGTATTTTTAAAACAAAAATGCGTGGAACTCCACGACAGCCAGCGGCGTGCATAGCCCGACCGATGCGGCCGCGCAGCACAAGCTGCCAGACGTGCCTATTCCAGCCCGATCGATGCGGCCGCTCGCACGGGTTCGCAGATCCCTAGCTGCCACGTCTGTGTCCGCTGTCCGGTGAAGAGTGAAGGCGACACCTCCCGGCTTCCCGGTACAAGCCAGAGCCCGCCTGATGGGCCACCGACACTTGTGTGTCCTGTGTTCCGTCGGCCTACTGCCGACACGAGCTGCCATAGTACCACCATGTAGCAAGAATCAATGCAGGATTTTTTTAACACCGGTACAGACACAAGCGCTCATATACGCATACATACACCCACCCCTATGAACGTACACACGCACACCTTAATCCTATGAACATCTTCAAAAGACTGAGCCGTCATATCATCTTGAGATTTACGGAAGTCATCGTAGTCACCTCGTCGTCGACGGGAACATCTTCTTACTCTGAATTCGCATCGCCGAAAATCCTGAAATAATCCAGAAATAAATGCGAACACCAAGATTTAAATCCTGATGGGCTGAAGATACCACAATCTCCTTCTAACCATCCAACCATAGATTGGTTCGCAATCAATGCAGGATTTGTGATACGGAGCTCGCTCTGTTTTGTTCCATCCCCAATAAAACCATCCGTCTCCGCATGCGCCCGCGTCGCTCATTTGTCCGAACATATTGCTCGTTTTTTTGGTTCTGATTCTGTGCTTGCAGAAGGGCCGAACAAGATGGGTCTTTCGGGTCGTGCCAAATTGCGACGATCTAGCGCCCGTTTAAAGTATTCTTAGTTTCGTGGTCCCTGGACGGTTGAGCATCATTAGTAGCACAGTTAACCTGGCGCGCCGCAGTGTAAAATAAGTGATTAACGGGGCCTACGTGTCTCATAGCACGCGCCATCGAATGACTGCGCCCGGAGCGTCCCATACTTTACTGACCACGATCATAAGCCATGCACAGCCTCTCTCTCCATTCTTAACCTTCTGCACGACCTTGCCACTCAGTAGCGTCTAATGAAAACACCGTATTTCCACGAATAAATGTATACCAGCTCCGCTCCACTCCTCCATGAATGCGAAATGGTGCCCGTGTTGAAATAGAATATAGACCCGATCGACATGGCCGGCGACTTGCCACGGGAAGCACAAAATGCCTAACCAGACCCAGAGCACAAACAACATTGCATGCATTGTTAAACAAGAGGAGCAAGACAAGAATAAATTAAGTCAGTCAAATAGCCATGCAGATAACCGAACCTTGCTGAGGCATGCCAGGCATTACTACTACTACAAAACTTGTTTCGCCAAGCATTTAATCTTCGGATAAGGGAGCGAGCTTGAAGGGGCAAATTTAACCTGTGGATGAAATCAAATCACAGAATGAACTGCTCGTGAAACTATTTCACACGGCTGACTTTTTTGTGTGACGCCCGACGCGAAGACGCCACACTACACTGTGCAATGCCTCATAGATAGGCGTTACACGCTTGGCCAGCGTTGCACCCCAAACTGCCTAAAAATTGCTAGGTCATTGTGCAGAGCCTAAGAGCTAGGCGATGTACTACAAAATGAAGCAACCACTAATGCAACGCCTAGAAGCTATAGTGTGGCGCCTAGCTCTTAGGCGCTGCACACTGATTTAGTAATTTTCGGATCACACAGGTGCGACGCTGGCCAGGCGTGCAGCGCCTATCTGTGAGGCGTTGCACAATGTAATGTGGCGCCTTTGTGTCGGGCGTCACATAAAAAGGTCAGCCGTGTGAAATAGTTTCACGGGCAATTCATTCTGTGATTTAATTTCGTCCATAGGTTAAATTTGTTAATTTTATCGCTTGAAGGCAGGCCGTGTAGTGTAGTTTTCCTTATCTTTTCGAATTCGTGGGACTTGTAGTTGCTTCATTGTCAGGTACGGTCGACCGCCTCCCCATTCTCCATGCACGCACGGCCGGATCTACACTACGCAGTCCTGTATGCGATTCTGTACATAGAGTATACTAGTAGTATATATATACTGTATCGGCAAAGGGTTTTCCAAAGCAGGGTAGACACACGCACACTGTTGTGTTGCGCGCTCCGGGATCGGGTCCGCTTTCCACGTGACAGGCGACGCGCCAAAGCAGATGCTTGACGTGCTCATTATACAACTCCACATGCGGGCCCCGGCCATGGCCATGCATGCATGCATGCACGTGGGACCCACCGCACACTCTGCCATAGTCTAATCTCCTGTACTGTGCTACTAGTACGTGTGATCATTCATCTATGCATGACATGCACACGGCAGGAGACACGCACCCCCACTGTGAGCCGCTTTGGCCTAAAGCTAATTGCACTGATGGAGAAGAAAGGAAAGCAAGGCACTTAAGCAAAGTATTTGAAGATCCCACCCCGCCCCGTTCCCAGCTACCCCTGCCCTGCCCAGGGGATGAAATGATGGAGACGGCCGATCATACAAGCGAAAAAGCGGGAGCCTACTAACTTCGTAAGGAGGAAAAGAAACTTCACTACTAAAGCAGCAGCAGCAGCAGCAATGCATCCAGCATTTCCTGGAACCTAAAGGCCTCTCCATTAAAAATTCAGGTAATTAATCAGGTAATGAAGCCACTTAAAATGCGGTGCAATTTTTTTAAAGGCCGAAGGCACATATTAAGTAGCCAGACCCTTGAAAAACACACTTACAGACCCGCACAAAGAAACACTTGCAGAAATTGAAAAGTAGGAACCAACAGTGCTAACATGGTGGTTACGAGGACACTGGTATTCCTAGCACACCAACAAAGATCAAACCATATAGGTTTGACGCTTTGATGTCTCGTGAATACGGATTATCCTTTCAATGAAAGGTGACGTTTTCATCGATAGCGTGACACTCGTGGTGGCTTCGTCAATCTTCAAGCTCTGCAAATTAGACCCGGTCTTCAATAGGCTTGTGTGAGTGTGCATCTACAATGTAATCGGTGTTGCTAAAAAAAGATTGAAAATTACATCCAAAGCCTTGAGGGGGGTGTCAAAGTCTTCTTCCTCCTATATCTACAGGCGCGTCCCGTGAGCAAAGTGTTACCGCAACTCACTCTCCATGGTAGTGGAGGAAACTTGGTTAAACCCACTAGCATGTAGAAGCACCATCCGAAAAGTCATCCATGTAGACCTGAAGTCATCGGAAATGTGCAGGTCGAGGAAACATCACCTTTAAAGGGCAATATCTATAGTAGTAGGCCCACTTCACCAAGCTCTACCATTGTTCAGCCCAATCATAGTAAAAATCTAAGTTTGACCGGGAAAGAAGTGTTGATCACGTCTCTATGTCATGTTTTAAGCTTCCTAGAGGTTTGTTTGAACACCTTAATATGGTGACCAGAAAATTTGGGTGGAGGAGCAAGCAAGGACAACGTAAACCTAGTTGGGATTCCTGCGAAGCAATGACTCAACCTATGGCTATTGTTGGGGGGGGGGGGGGGGGGGGGGGGGGTCGGCTTCAAGGACTTCGACCTTTTTAACATGCCCTTGCAAACCATGAAAGCACGATGCGTCCTGCACTCAAGGCCGGTCCGCTGGGTTATCGACGGGCTGAGGAAGAAAGTAAAATATTGGCCCCGATTATATAAACATGAAAATGATAATCAATATATATTACCAACAACCACTTAAAGTCGAGAGGCTCTAGCACTAGCGGAAGATTTGTCTCTCCAGAAGATGATCAATGCGTCATAATCTAACCAAATTGTTGAAAATATTTCTCAGTAGGAACATATTATTCAATCGTAAAGGTGATAATAGCTCGAAAGTCAGGGTTCATCGATTGCGCCTACAGTTTTGAAGGAGATTCTACCTTTGAAACTCACACCCTAGCTAAGTTTTCTCATCTTTGGATCAAGGACACCATTGACAACGTTATATGAATGGATCAAGGTAATGAAGCCAGTCAAAAGAAGCTACTAGTACTAAATTAAAACGGGTGCGCGCTCTTAATCGGCAAGGCCCACATGGTCTTTACTCTCACAAAGATACTAGAAGTACTATTAGTGATGTACTGTACCACCATTTGTTGATATGGAGTAGAGCTGGCCTGTCGGTACGCAAAGTATCGTGCATGTGTGGAATATTTTCCTTTCCTTTACCTTGCGCGGCGGGCGTACCAACCTACCAGGAGCCGTATTATAATCCACCAAAACCTCCTAAACGCGGCGCGAAATCCCTAGTCCGATCAAAGTTCTTGTACATTAGCACCTGCACACTAAACTTTGGGCAGGAAAAAGAGGTTAGATCTACACATTTGTTTTTCATAGTGGGATGCCAAAGCGGAGCGCCGAAGAAAAGAAAAGAGAAGAGAAGAAAAGCGGCGAGGAAAAGAAGCAAAAGAGAAGCCAACGCAAAGCAGATTCGGGCCGTCGGGGGCGCCACGTAGTAGTACGTATGGAGAGGAGATTACCAGACCGTCGGGAGCGCCCATGGTGGCGATCGCATATGCTAGTACATCTCCGAAGCCGCCCGCCCGAAAATGGCGGCGTCTTCTCTCTCCTCGGCTTCACACTCTCTCCCCTCCCGGTCTGTCTTTCTCTCACTCTAGAAAGCGGGCCCGAAGCTGCGCTCTGGCTCTGGCTTTGGCTTTTATCCTCTTCTTCTTGTGCGTGCGTGCTCTCCGCTCGCGCCGCCCGCCAAATGCCTCCCGCCATCGCGCTGCTGCTCGCGCAGCTGGTGCTGTGCGGGTGCCTCTCGCCGGCGGTGTCTGCCGCCGCCGTCGTCCCCAGGCGGGTGCTGCACCAGCCGCTGTTTCCCATTGAGTGGACTCCGCCCCCGTCGCCGCCGCCTCCGCCCGCGCCGGACTTCACCTCCGACCCCAGCCCTCCCGTGGCCACGCCCGACGCCCCTCCCGTGGCGACGCCCGATGCCCCTCCCGGCGACTTCTTCCCTCCCGCACCGCCGGTGTCCAGTGATGGTGGTGGCGGCGGTACGGCTTCGTCCCCCCCGAACACCGTCACCGCCGACGTCTCCACCCCGCCCTCTCCCACCGCTGCCGGCCACGGCCCCAAGAAGGCGACCATAGTGGCGGCCGGGGCGGCCGCCGCCGCCGGGGTCGCGCTGCTCGGCTTCGCCTGCGCGTTCCTCATCACCGGCCGCGCCCGCCGCCGCTGCGACTCGCAGAAGCTGCTCGGCCCCGACGGCGGGCCGGCGCTCCGCCGCACGGCCCCCTCCGCCGCCGACTTCCTCTACGTCGGCACGGTGGAGCCCACCACGCCGGCGCACCAGCGCGGGCCCACCAGCGCCGATCTCGCCGGCTCCCCGTACCGCAAGCTGCGGAACGAGCGCGCGCGCCGCGCGGTGTGCCGCGACGAGGCCACCGACCACCCGAGCCCGGAGCTCCGGCCGCTCCCGCCGCTGCGGCGCGCCACCACCATGGGCTCCTCCGACGAGGACGCGTACTACACGCCGCGGCAGCGCTCGGGGGGCTCCGGCTCGGGCGCCGGCGGCGGGGCCGGCAGCGGCGTGTACGGCGAGACGTGGAGCGAGGCGAGCGCGTCCAGCCCGCCCACCACCACCACGGCTTCCCGCCGCAGCCTCCCCAGCATGACCAGCGACTTCTTTCCCCCGGTCGCCGCCATCGCCGCGCTCCCGCCGCCCCCACGGTCCCGCCGCACGCGCACGCCCCCGCGCACGCGCTTCTCCACTGGCTCCACCCCCGACGTCAAGCAGGCAATCTCGCCATCCCCGCGGCCGGTGCAACCCTCCAACCCACCTCCACGTCCACCACCACCACCTCCTCCTCCTCCACCACCACCGACAGCGCCGCCCAAGTCCAACGCAGCTCCAAGGCCCCCTCCTCCACCACCACCGCCACCGATGGCGTCAACTAACAGCCTCCCCCCAAAGACGGGGGAGCCGACATCCAGGCGCCGGTTGCTGAAGCCGCTGCCGCCGGAAGGGCCCCGCATTGCCATGCCGATGCCGATCACGGCGGCGGCAGCGGCGGAGAACAACGGGAGCACGTCGATGCGGGCGGAGGACGACGCGGCCGGCGGCCTGCCGAAGCTGAAGCCGCTGCACTGGGACAAGGTGCGGGCGACCTCCGACCGCGCCATGGTCTGGGACCAGCTCAAGTCAAGCTCATTCCAGTTGAGACCCTGCTCACACTCACAATAAAAGCTTGATCCGTTTATGCCGGTGGTCTCCGAACTGTGCGTGATGTCGAGGCGTCTCTTTCAGGTTGGACGAGGACATGATCGAGGCGCTCTTCATGAACAACTCCATGCCCGCCGCGCCGCCGAGGGACACCGGGAGGAAGCCCGCCGCGCCGGCGTTCAGGCAGGAGGAGAGGGTGCTCGACCCCAAGAAAGCGCAGAACATCGCCATCTTGTTGCGCGCCTTGAATGTCACGCGTGAGGAGGTCTCGGACGCGCTCCTGGACGGTGAGTGTTCGTGCTGCAACCAGTGTGATAATTTTGAGCTCATTTTTCATCTGGTTAGCATTCGCAAAATTGAACCAGCTTTTTTCTGCTCTTCTTTAGCTAAGAAATACTCTATAAGACGTTTATTGACATTGTAATAGAGTCAAAAAAACAACTTATATTAAGTTACAGGGGGAGTATGATTCTATTTTGTTTGCAAACCTTAAATTGAGGAGTTATGTTTGATTGTGATTAGGTATCTAGCATAAGGACTAAGGATGCTTTGGTTGGTAGGATGCTCTTTTCATCTGATTTTGTGATTCAGGTTTTGCTTTCAAATGAGGTTCAGATTTGCAGCTCAATAGTGACAGGTCTTAAGAATTAACAGAAATTCTGGTTCTTGATAATAAAACCTCAACAGAATATACAAGGACTTGAAATCAATAGGGGGAGAAAATGGCTGGACCAATCCTTTTCTAGTAGGAAGGCTGTGAACATCCGGCTAGCGTCCTCTCACTCCACTTCCAAAGTCCAACACCCAAAATTTGCTCTCTGAATCAAACGTTCACCCTGATTTATACACATAATCGTTTTCGTACTTTTCAGTGGAGTGTTGTGCTGTTCACATCATTTCTCTGTATAGCAGTGTCCACTAACTACACTATTTGGTCTCCACATTTGAACAGGCAATGCTGAATGTTTAGGCAGTGAGCTTTTGGAAACGTTAGTCAAGATGGCACCTACGAAAGAGGAGGAGGTCAAACTGCGGGATTACAGTGGCGACCTATCGAAGCTGGGAACCGCGGAACGCTTTCTCAAGACTGTGCTGGATATACCTTTCGCCTTCAAAAGAGTTGACGCTATGCTGTACCGAGCCAATTTCGAGACTGAGATAAATTACCTAAGGAAGTCTTTTGAAACGCTAGAGGTATGCTAGTTTTTGAATCCTACTATTGTCATTTTTAATAACGCACATCCTTTGACTTGAGTATCAAATATCAATATTCATATTCAGCTACTACACATGTGGTTAGCTCACATTTCTTCACTTGTTTTCAGGCAGCTTGTGAAGATCTTAGGGGTAGCAGGTTGTTCCTAAAACTCCTTGAAGCAGTGCTGAGGACCGGGAATCGGATGAATGTCGGCACGAACCGGGGCGAGGCTAAGGCCTTTAAGCTTGACACCCTCCTCAAGCTCGCAGACGTCAAGGGAGCTGATGGCAAAACCACGCTGCTGCACTTTGTTGTCCAAGAAATGATCCGATCGGAAGACGCGAAATCTGAAAAGGAAAACACCACGGCCACCAGCTCCAAAGATAAAGGCCTGAAGGTTGTGTGCGGGCTGAGCAGCGAGCTCGGAAACGTCAAGAAGGCGGCTTCCATGGACTTCGATGTTCTGCACGGCTACGTCAGCAAGCTCGAGACGGGCCTCGAGAAGATCAAGTCGGTGTTGCAGCTCGAGAGGCAGTGCACGCAGGGCCAGAGGTTCTTCATCGCAATGCAGGGCTTTCTGAAGGAGGCCGACAAGGAGATCGAGATAGTGAGAGGCGAGGAGAAGCGGGCTCTGGGGAGGGTGAAAGACATCACCGACTACTTCCACGGGGACGCCGCGAAGGAGGAGGCGCACCCTCTGAGGATATTCATGGTGGTGAGGGACTTCCTCTCGATGTTGGATCACGTCTGCAGGGAGGTTGGCCGGATGCAGCAGGACAGAACCGTCGTCGGGTCGGCGAGGTCGTTCCGTGTCTCGACGACAGCCCCATTGCCGGTCCTAAGTTTGTATGGCCAACGGCGGCAGAACAACTCCGACGACGATGATGATAGCATGTCGTCGTAGGAGAGGGGGTTGGGGGAGGAGGGGTGGTGAAGATGCAGAATGAATTTTGCAATGGACATAGCACATATGGACTGTGATAGCTTTAGCAGCCGCGGCAAATGTATGATAGTGATAAGTAAGCACATATTTAACCTCGGGACGACCAAGGTTAGGAGAGATCGGGGTGTATACGTTTGGAACATGTGGAATTTTTTGTACAAAAGAAGAATAATGACAAGAAGGTCTTCCTCTTTCCGTTGGGTAGTTTTCAATGTAGAAATAGGCTGCTTCACTAGTTATCTAGCAGCAGTTACACATGGCCGCACCATTTCTTATGTATAATTATGTTGATTCATGTAGTGGGGGACTAGTGGTGTAACCTGGAAATAATTTTTCAGATGACCGCTAAATTTCTGTCTGCGCAAATAATCAGGAACAACCCAAAATTAACCTCTTTTTTATCAGAACAGCTGTAGGTTTCCTCTTTCAAATTTCTCATGCGCTTGGAAGAACAGCAGATCTATCAGCCATACCTTGGATGGATATGCTTTATATATCACTTGAAAAGCGCTAGTACTAGGCCATCCTTCCTTCCATATATCTCTGCAAGTAACAGAAAGGCGAAAAGGGGAACCGTCACCATGTATACGATTTAACTGTAAAAAAGCATGGTCAAGGTAAAGGATGAGAGCATGGCATGCCAGCGACGCCACCGCCACCATCATCTCCTCCATTGCCGGCAGCAGGCTTTTTCATCTGTAGTCTGTACTGCACAGGTGAGGAGATCGATGGAGATCACTTGAGCATGCCCTCTTTGCGTAGAGATAAAGAAAGCACCGGGGGCATAACTAGGGCGAAAGTATGCCGCTAACCTTTTTCTCCCAGGCGAATGATGATTCCAAGCTTCACGAGCCTGCCTTCCTTCATTCCTTCCTGTAGAGTAGAATGGAGACGTGATGGAAGTGAATGAGCGAAGCAAAGGGCGTGGCATCATCAAGGATGGATGGCTCCTTGGTGACGCCATGATTGTCGCCCTTGCCTTCATAATTCTCCTCTGGAGACGCCATGGCCTCGGCCACTGTCAAGCATACTGCATTTTAGAAAGGAAGTGTACCCGTTTCTGTGCCGTAAAAACTAAGGGATGAGGTTCCCAACAACAACGATTTTCAGTCTACATTCAAAAGAAGAGAAAGCATTTCCAGTTTCTGTGACCCATTGCGGCCACACATTCACACACCATCCAATACAAAACATAACATGTTCCAAAGGCACACAGCACTAGGCCACATGGATTTGTTGGACCAACATAAACCTTTCAAGTACCAAAAATGCAGCACGGTTCCTTGCGCGACCAAGCTACTTCATGGTAATTCACCTTTAAGAATTCTCACATTTCATACATCGTCTTTTTCAAAACAAAAAAGTATCTATGGGGGCTGCAGCTGCATGTTGTGTATCAATGTAATTGGAACAACCAAAATACATGCTTGGCTTCTGTGAACATCATCTGTCCCTCAAAACCACTTGGACGAATTTACACTTCCTGCTGAACTTCAGACGGTGGTGAGCTAAAGCCCTGTCATTCCTTGCATATGCTTCCTCAGCGCCTGATCCCTCCGGTTATGATTCCGGCCGCCTCTCCTTCCGCCGCCTCCATGGGGGCCTGGCCCTCCTCGAGCGAAACCTTGTGCTGCATTACCATCTTCATTGTCCTCCACTGGATCGTCATGGTTCCTGTCCCATCTTCTTGCACCACGACCAAAACCTTGCTGGCCATGGTTATTCACTTCTGGCCTATTGTCCTCGTCCCTGTCCCCTCTTCTTCCACCACGACCGAAACCTTGCTGGCCATGGTTATTCCCTTCTGGCCTGTTGTCCTCGTCCCTGTCCCCCCTTCTTGCGCCACGACCAAAACCTTGCTGGGGATTAGGATGGTTGTTTACCTCTGGCCGGTTGTCCTCCTCCCTGGCCCCTCTTCTTGCGCCACGACCAAAACCTTGCTGGTTGTTCATTTCTGGCCGGTTGTCCTCATCCCTGGTCCCTCTTCTTGCACCACGGCCAAAACCTTGCTGACCATAGTTTACCTCTGGTAGGTTGCCATGGTTCCTGCCCCCTCTTCTTCCATCACGGCCAAAACTTTGTGGGCCACTAGAATTCTCATTCTCCTCCGCTGGGTTACCCTGATCCCAGCCACCTCTTCTGCCCCTGCCCCGACCACGGGGATTCGAGCCTCCTCTGCTGAAGCTGTTTGCATGACCACCCTCCTCTTCCTCCACAACTCTATGTTGCCTGTTGGGAACTCCCATAGGTAAATTTCCACCAATAGGTAAATTTCCACCACGACCAAGACCATGAATTGTATCTTTCTGAGTATTGTTTAAGACTGCCGCCTCTCGAGCATTTGATACAGCAACTGAACCAGCAACCTTGTAGCTGTAGTTCTTCCCGTCCTTGACATAAAACTGTGGCTTCTTCTGTGAAGCCCAACGTGGGCCACTGGAGGAACCCTCAGCATCATTGGCGCCCTCTGCTTCCTCGTAACTTGACTCCGCCACGCTGAAGCCAAGATCATCAAACGAGTCATCATACTCATCCTCGTACTCATACTGGGAATCAAGGACAGCTGACTTAACAGCATCTTTGGCTTTTTGCGAGTCTAGAACTGCGTAGTTGGGCAGATCATCATTGGTCTTCCTTGTAAATCTACCTTGTGGAACTGATGATACAGATGAGGCAGGAGCCTTGGATGCTGATGAAACTGAAGATAAATATGAGATAGGAGCCTTGGATGCTGATGAGACTGAAGAAGATTGGGCTTCAACTTTATGGGGTTTATTTGCAATATTAGGAATAGTTTCCACTAGTACGCCTTTGCCTTTATCTTTCGCAACACTAGGTGCAGATTGTTGTTGTGGCATCTCTTGTAACGAGGTATCTAAAGCTAGAAGATCCTGATGAAGTGTTCCATCTAGTATCCTTTGGATAACTTCCTCAGGGTTCTGGTTGTAGGCTTCCAAGCAAGCGGCAAGGAAACCTTTCCCATAATGAGGAAGAAGGTCCCTTATCTGACTAATCTTGGACTCAATGACAGCAGCTTCCTCATTCTTCTGTTGAAGTTCACCACCATGGGAAGATATTGGCAAATCAGGGACACTATTCCAAGAAGTGACAGTGGATCCGCACAGACGTGATATGAACTGGAACTGCTCATCCTCCATGTATATCCATCCTGTTAAGGATTAGCAGGAACACATGGAATGCATCAATAGAGAGTGTTTGGCATCAAAAGGAATATGATAAATAAAACTTTGAATCATACGAATGTGGCATGTACATCAACCGAACAATTCTGCCAGGCTTGTAACACTTTCACATGACAAAATCTATAGGAAACCAAAACAAGTGCTTTCTTATGAAGTCAATAACTCAAAAGTACCAAATGATAGGAACACAGATAGAGGTGCTGCACTTGATTAGTACTTCCTCAGTCCAGGTTTATTGGGCCAGTCTTATTTTGTGCCAAACTTTGACCGTCTATATGACCCACAAAATGAGGTATATAGTACAAAAGGTAAACTATTGGATTTGTATTTGGAAGAGGTTTTCCACGATATAATTTGGTGACATATGGTTCATATTTCATAAGTTAAATTTATGGTCAAAGTTGACCCAAAATACGAGGGAGCCTAATAAATCTGGATGGAGAAAGTACGTAGGTAACACTGTTGGTGCCTTAACTGGGGCAAAAACAGTGGAAGCCATCAAAAACTGGTAAGTATGACAAACTCCTACAGGATGAAGGTATTTCAGCAAGCTTGGAAAACATTTCCTTTTGACACTGAATTTCATTCTTCCTATTCTGACATTGACTGAGAGCATTCTACTATCTCAAACTAGAACGGCACCAAACAATATAAGCCTATTAACTGTGTTAACTCACACACAGACATGCGATAAGTACTGTGACAGCACACCAACAAGATAAACGAATTCAGTACACATATGCAAGAGATCAGTATATGGGGCAATAAAACCTTATATTACTTCTCCAAATAAATCTACAAAATCTCATGCTATTTCTGAAAGAAACAAAACTAATGATGTCGAGATAATTCTGACTGAAATTTTGACACAATAAGTACAGGGGGGGCCAAAAGGTTGTGCGGAACTTTACAAACATAAGACGCTAAGCAAGCATTCTATTGAGAAATTTGATCAATTACCTTTGTTCCGAATATCGCCAATCCGGCTCATCAACTGAAATTCCTTTTGAAGAGCTTGCAGAAACGTCTTTCCAGGATTCCCTTTAGAAGAGTAAGTAGCTTCTCTATTGATATCCTTGAGTATTTGAACTATTATTTCTCCCCTGATCATAGGATCTTCGACTTTAGCTGGAAACATCTTAGTAGATGCTTGGACATCCTCCTCCTTAAGTTGATCATTTAAATAGCAGAACTCTAATAATCTCCAACCAAATCCAACAGCTCTCTTTGATAGCATTCTTATGCCAAGAACTATGTCATTAAGTATACTTTCAGACGAAGTCTCTCCATTGCTTTGGGAACTGGACATAACTTGAAACCCCTGAAGCAAAGATGGTAACAACAAATCATACAAACTTGCAAGGGTGTTCAACAATTCCTCAGCTCGATCCCTGCAAATCAAGTAGTACAAAACCATCAATGCCTAGTTAAGAAACATGCACCAATCATTGGGATGAATGAATAGAAGCTTACCCTCTTTCAAAAGAAGCACATAATGATAATGCAGCAGGCTGGTAAGCATCAGCAAAGGCATCCAGAGTAATAATTGCATCATTAACAAAATCCAGCACCTGAGGGAAATTAAATTCGCACTTAAGCATCAAAGTTAAGCAAAAGAACGACAAATATATCAGAACAAATCTAGAACCCTCTATTCCTAACTAGCTAAAACCCACTGCCTGTTTTTCCAAGCCATGCAACCATGCCTATGGAGTTGGGCGCTTGGAGCATACCTATGGAGTTTATCCTTCACATTTTATTCAGGAATGGCACTCTTTTAACTGCAATCTAAAGGTTCTTTCTCTTTTATATATCATTTTGTTATATGCTTCATATTTTTATTGTTTTGAAAGTGTAAATCAAGACCACTCTTATATTTTGTTTTCGTTACTTTTAGTTGTTTCTATAGCACCTAATTAGGCATTTCTTTTAACAAGATAACCACAGAAACGCGCAGGGTATCATCTAGTAGATAAAACTGACCTCCGAGAAATCTTTCTGAAGCTGGGTATGTCCACTGACATTTGGTCCAGGTGAACTGAGCACCTGCAAATCAAATTACAGTTAAGTTGTGTTTATGCAAGTTCTGTAAGATCTATCATAGATTGGCACCATTTCGCTGTAAATGCATGATCTATTCTTTAATTCAATTGTGTTGTTAACATTTTAACCATTTTAAGCAAATGTATCCTCACTCTGAATATAATATATTTTTCCTAAAGAAATTAAAGAAAATGTACAGAAATTCAGAACTGATTTTCGTCATTAGGCGAATGAACAAACTGAAAAACCCTTTTACTAACAGCGCAAATGCACTTCTCAAAAAACTTGATTGAAAACAGAAACAAAAACACTAGCTAAAGGAAATGCTGGTAGTTCTACCATAGGCACAAAGAATTTCTCCCATCAAACTATTGTCTAGATGTTGCTACCTGATAAATGAAGAAAGAAGCCTATATATGGCATCCATCATTAAAAAGTGACCAAAATTCAAGTAAGAAAAAAAGACCTGTAGTGAGTCCATGCATCTGTCCTGCATTGTGTGGAAAATGTCCAGGAATTGGGGAAGGACAGTATTGATGCCATCGAGTAAATTGGGCTGCACAACGATTGCATTTGTAACCTGGAGATATAAAATCATTATTAACTGAAGCATTCATAGCTCATAATAATAATAATAAATAGCTTGAGGATATAGGAACAACATAAAAATGGAAAACAATAATAGTACCAACAACAAATGAAATGCCTCAGGAACCAGGAACCAACCAGTGAACTTGTCAACTCCCCATTGTCATGCCCATATATAGCACATATATCCAACAACTTTGGTAGATCAAGCAGTTTTTTCTGCTGTAGAAGGGCTACAGGGGTACAAATGATTCCACTCAATTCTGCACTAAAATCAATGAACGCACATAATGATCAAAGAAGTAGTCCCAATCTCACCTGTATGCTCCTTCGCACTAAGGGACTCACCCGGGCCTGATCCAGGATCCTTGTTTGATGATCTAACACACAAACAAGAGACACACCACAACAATTATATGCAACTCTTGATGCCATACACCATCTATGAAAAAGGTTTTACAGATATAAAATCAAAACTTGCGAAATGATAGAAATCTCACATGCGGTAGAGGACCATAAAGACACGGCGGCAAAGCTCAAGCTCCCCAACAACCAAACCAGCAACTGTCCCTTTGGGGCCCCTGTGTGGCAAATCATACCACCGGTGTCTGAATTGTAGGTAACTATCTAGGAATGCATGCAGAGAGGCATTCTGTGCCACTGCAGAAAAAACAACTATAAGTATTAGATGTCACTAACAAAGTTCAGCTGCTTGTAGGCTGTAGCTCTGAGATCTCTTCATAAGTTCTAACTCTAGGAGTGAAAACATTAGACAAATCACAAACAAAAACATGATCATCTCGCAATTTCTCTTGTTGAGCTATCTAGTCGTTAAACTATTGTTTACTGGGACCAGTTCCGGTTAACAATTCTAGAACACAACAGAGAGCCTGGCGCGGTGGTTAAGTACCAATAACCAATACAATACATGTATTCATCAGCTTTATTTTATTACTGTAGATACCCATTCAGAGAAGATGCAAGGAACCACATGCACATAGCTTGATAGCTATCTAGTGTTTGATAGTGAAAAATAAAATTTGGAATTGTTGAACATCTGACTAGTAAACTTACTACTTGAGCCAGTGCAATTCATCTGTGCCAAAGTAAAGTTATATATGCACCACAGACAGCAGTTTTGCTGATATATGGAAGAAATCAATCAAGCATTTAAGATTGCAAACATAGTTCAAAAAGGCGCTATTAGGCGCTCGCCTAGGCGCGCTTAAGCTCTGGGCATTGGCCCTAGGCGCTCAAAAAAGCGGTCGGCCAGGTCCTCCGGTGAGAAATCAGCGTTTCCGGCAAGGAATCACGTTTCTCAGGCGAGAAATCAATCTCCCCGTCGACGATTTGACCTCCCCTGCAAGGATTCATCCTCGTCGATGAGGATTCAACCACTCCGATGACAAATCGACTGATTCCGGCGGGGAAACGAGATTCTCCGGCGAGATATTGAGCTTCACTCGCTGGTTCCCATCGGTGTAAGCAAGGGACAGAGGAAGAGGGAGAGAGGCGGCATCATGCAGCAGGGGAGAGAGGACGAGGGGGAGAGGCGGCGTGAGGAGGAAACCTAGATTTTCTGTCGACTGTGCACCATATTAAAGCTTTAGTAGGAGAATAGGAAGATGGGCCTGTGATTTAATGGGCTAGGCCAGCCCATCTAGCTTATTCCTTCATGCTACAGTACAAGCGCCTAATCACACCTAAGCTAGAAAAGCGCAAGTAGGTGGCCAAACGCATAATTAACGCCTAGCGCTTTCTCGAACTTTGATTGCAAATAAACTTCCAGATCAAGTAGCCAGTACAGATAAGATTTTCAACAACTTAGCTGGGATATTAACTAGATTCCAGACATAATCAGAAATATAACTAAATGCCAACTAACCACTCAATATATCTATATGTGTAAGCCATGAACCAGTTAGTTGAATTGACCACAACACTTCTCCAGATCACAACCCGTTGAGAAGTTTAATATGCATGTTCACAATAGGCAGGAAATATAATATATCATAAGTTAATAAAAATGCAGGCGGTATTTAAAAAATGCCAATCAATTTGTTAAGCAAGCTATCAAAGCTATACTCAGGAAAGCGTGTAACACTCCTGTCAATAAGATATGTACGAGTTCAAGCAGGACTGAATCCTCAATTTAAGCCACCATATGTGCTATACATTCATAAGTCAGTGACAGTATACTAAACTACTAGATCAAAAGTTTGTGATAAGAACCACTACAAATCCCTACAATCAAAGCGCTCAACCATTTATAGTGAATTGTAACCATCTGAATAAGTAGATATTCGCTGTAGTTTCATGCTATATCCATGGCTTAGCAAATTACAGAGACAACAAAATGTATGCATAAGAATTCGCACTAAATTGCATTCGAGCAACTGTTGTAAACCAGACAAGCAAATCGAATGTTGAAAGGCCAAGCTCCCAAGCTTCCGGTTCAGGTTCCCAATCCAAAAACTAAGGTTTATGATTTGCATCCAATGCACATAGGAGTTGTGTTGTATGGTTACCCTGGCGCCAGAACTCGCGAGGCTTGGCACGGAGGAGCGACGCGAGCGCGTCGTTGAGGAGGTCGACGACGGCCTGCGACTCCTGGGCGTCGAGGCCGCCGAGCCCGGCCGCGACCGCCTCGTCGTGCGGCAGGTAGAACACGAACCCATCTGCCGCTCCGCCGCCGCCGGAGCTGCTGCTGCCGGCGCCAGATGCAGACGGGGCGGCCGATGATCGGAGGGCGGTGGTGAGCGGTGGTGGGGGCGAGGGTTTAGGAGCGCAAGGGGCGGCGGATTTGGGGACGTAGCGCTGCTGCGGCGGTGGCTGCTGTCTCGGCCCGGGGTTGGGAGGGCGGCGCTGGTAGGAGGGTTTGGATTGGTGGGCGGGCGGCGCCGACGACATGGCTGGATCGGGGGGAGGAGGAGATGCCTTCGGTAACGGCGTTGGACTGGGGAAGGCTTGATGAGAGGGGAAAAGTCAGTAGCCGTCTCGATTCAGGGGGGCACTCCCGGAATTTGGAACCAGGAAGCTCTCTTGCGAGTTTGCGACCCATATCTGCTTACCTGTTTTAATTTATAGAATTGCCCTAGTCTAAAAAATGAGTGCATATAAAAAATCTGAGTGTGGTATTGTTTGATCTTTGTCGATTTTACTTGTTATAAACACATTACAATCACAGCAGATGCTTATAAACATATGTCACTGGGGTTATCTTCCCTCACTTGCCATGACATACACGTTGTTTGGACCAACCCGTCACCCATTCACATCACCATCCTCTCTCTCACGCGCGCCCTTATCTCCTCCAACCAAAACCCAACCTTTTTGTGGCGGCAACGATGGTCGTGACGACCTATAGAGACGCGCACCACCGATCTTCTTTCCCTGTGACCCCCCACCTCGGCTCAATTGTAAGCGATGCGGGGGCGGGCGGGAGTGCTCGATTCAAGCGGCAGGAGGTGCTGCGTCGCAACCGCCAATGTTCTTAGCGCACAAAGGCAACTGCAACGACCTAACGGGGCACAACGGGGACACATGCACGGGGTGGAGGTAGCTGCTCACGGCATGTACGGTGCGGGCACCCCCTTCATCCAAGATGGGGCTAGCCCGAAGAAATGGGGTAGCAATTAACAACGAGGCAAGCTTGGTCGGCAATGCGACCACTCCAGCCCGGGGAGGCCACGACATATGCGGAGAGCATTTGGGCTTGGAGTGTGGTGGATATGACCATGGTCTGGATCTCTTCTCCGGACAGACTTCGACGAGAACCATAGGGTGGAGGCGAGACCCCATGCGACAGAGGAGGCAGGGGAAATGGCTAAGCCCATACGCAACTTGGCCTCTCCTCGACACGGGGAGGCACGTTGTAGTTGCGGAGGAGGGGATCAACGGGAAAGATCGACGAGGATGGCTGGGCAGCGAGTCGATGTCTCAACGACAGCTATAACTTGTCCAGAAGGTGAGGGAGGGGACGGTTGCGGCGGTGGGTTGGTGGCGTACGACTGGATCCATTATTGGCTTGGGTGAGATATATATCACGAGCGCGAGAAAACCGCTGCCACATGGCCAATTTTTTATTGAAACCAGGTTTTAGGCGAAACTTACCTGATCTTGAGACTTGAGGTATCAAATGTCGCCCAAGAAATTTTGAGGGACCGGCTATATACTTTTGGTAAAATTGAGGGACCAAAAATGTACTTTTCTCTTTAAAAACCCCATCCGCGATGGATATCTAACTATATTAAAGTAATAGCTGAGGTTCTTTCAGACAAAAAAAAAAAGATATGCATAACAACTTCTGTCAATTACAGTTCATTAATGACAACATAACCGAGCCGAAACCAAGCCTTCACACGACCTCAGTATTTATGACTGTTCGATTTCGTGTATTGAACGTTCTTGGTCGTCCGATCTTTCCCACAGAATTGTCTCTCGCCGAATGGGCCGGCTGTCCGAGAAGAGCGCTACTCTGGAAGAAAAATCGGTGCACTCCTATTGATCGGGCCTCTGCACCATGGGCCAATTATGGGGGTGTTTATTTCCAGGGACTTTTTTGTGTAGGGACTAGAAAAAGTCTCTCTTAGAGACTTTTTTACCAGACGGGAGGGACTTTTTAGGGACTAAATTAGGCATTTGGGACTAAATGAAGAAGACTCTCGGAGAGTCTTTTTGGAACTTTTTCAACAATGCCCCTCCATGCATCCATTGACCCGCCGCCCCATGGTGTTGTTTGATATTATTTTTCTATATACTAGGGGCAACATGGTTATTTAATAACCTCTAAGAAGGGACTAGAGACTTTTTAGTCTCTGGAAACAAACAGGAAGAGACTTTGTAGGGATTGTTTAGTTGAGGCTAGAAAAAGTCTAAGACTAGAACCAAACACCACCTATATCTCACAACAAGCAAATGAAGCCGATCCGTTCCAGGTCTTCCCTCTCTCTCTCATAACGCCTGATCCCTCTCCTCGACCTCGCCGCCGCCGCTCAGCGGTCGTTTTATCGTTCCCCTCCCCTTCCTTCTGCCTCTCTTACCAGCAGTGGCGACAGCGCGGCACTGGCGGCCAGCCCTCCAGCGATCTGGCCTTCTTCCTGCACGTAGGCACCGTCATCACCGATCGGGGCCTCCAGCCCGGCCGGCGACGGCAACGCGATACTGGAGGTCGACGACGCCGGCAACGGCAACGTGATACTGGTAGTCACCATTCCGTTGAACATCCTTTCTCCTTTGTCCTCAGTCCTCACCCTGTTTGTTATCGCGGGCATGATGGTCAGCATTTTCTTTTAGATCATGGTCAGCAATCTCCAATCGAGAAACACCGGCTACATTGAGCCGATGCCATGTCTCATGTGTGTCGTACTCGAGGCTAAAAAGGGGGCGTAGCATAGCACCACAATCTATTTCTTTGTTTCTATTCTTCTCAAGTTATAGGAATTTCGATATTGCTAGATCTTAAGGGAGAGGTGGACATAGATGATTCTTTGATGGTTATACAGGTCAGGTGTTTGACAAATTGTTCGTTTGGCATACAGGTTGTCGTTGTATGCTTATATACTTTCGATCCTTCCCGTACACAATTATACCCGATCAACTAATATAGTCTAATATGTCTATTTTCGTAGTCTCGCGCTCTATGCCCATCATAGATTGTCTGTTGCAGACGACGGCAAGACAGCTAGCGGCATGTACACAGTACATCCTCCTTTCCATCCGCTTGTGCCTTGGCCTTCTCCCGCCCACCAAACTTTCTGAGTAGATCTTCGGTTGCAGATGACGTAGTGTAGGCGGCTAATTACTGGTGGCTTCGATGACAGTGACAACTCTTGCATGTGGAGCTTCTCCCTGACCCCTCGACTGCTCGCTCGGGATTCTCAATGGCACCAACATGTTGGCCAGCATCACCTGAGTCAGTGACCACATCCAACTGCACACGTCTAACAACGGGCTGCCTTTTTCCCGTATGACTTTCTCCTTATTGTAGGATGGATTGACACTATTATTTCGCTACATCTATGGAAGTAAAGTTATGCCATACTCGTGTGAGGATCACTGGAATCAAATTGCTATATATTGTATTTACGTATCACTGAATTTATAGGTTGAGCAAGGTCATACACTGGAAAGATAAAAGCCTACTAATCCATTTTTTCGAGACTAATTTTGACCACATGTTAAAGCAATAATATATGACATGCAAATTACACAAAAAATACCGTCAAATTCATACGTGAAAGGAGCTTCCCATGATATAATTTTCGCATCATACATCTCATATACCATTAATCTTATCAATAGTCAAAGGTTGTTTAGGATATATATGGATGGAAGGAGTAGGTAAATTCATGATGCAGGATAGCAGTTTGTACTGTAGTCTGCAGAACAATAGTAGTACCTTGGCATATGTTCTATCTCTAGCCCAATTGGTCAATATGCTTTCTAGCTATTCCATCTCAGATTTGTGTATTTTCTCAAACAATTTATCTGCTATGAGTAATATTTTTTTAATATGCAGACATACTGAGTTGCTGTCCAGATATGTTGTATTTGACTCTGTGTAGGCATAGTTATTTCAATGTGAGCTTTAGCATTGCAAACTAAGCTTTATATTTATATCTTTTATTTGCAGTGCATTGTGTTACAACTGAGTGTCTCAACAACCTGAATGCGATGTGGACTGCACATTCTTTGTTCTCGCTGTGGTGAATTGAGGGCTCTGCTTTCTTGGGGTGGGAGACGATAGCAGGGTTTTGTGCTCCTTCTCTTGAGCCTTTTTACTCCATCTACCACGTCAATGCTCACAACCTGCTCTTGCTTGGTGGTGAATTCCAGGTCAGCATGTTTGTTACCCTATACAGTGCTCCGTTCCGATTCTTATTCTCTTTTTTTTCAATCAAAGGGGAGCTCCCCCGGCTCCATTTCATAGAAACGAAACCACGACAAACCATACAAAATGTCTGGACTAAAACCAGGTTCAATTTTCATACATACTTCCTCTGTTCTGAATTAATTGTTGCAGAAATGGATGTATCTAGACGTATTTTTAGTTCTAGATACATCCATTTCTATCATTTTAGCGACAAGTAATTCGGGACGGAGGGAGTATTAGATTTTCATGCAACAGCTAATAGTATGGTTTGTCTGTGGCTGAATCGATCATTCTCACCCACACAATTGGTCGCCCTTTCTGCCTTCTGGCTCTGATATTGATGTATCGAGAGGATGCCCAGTTTTCAGGTTGTGATGCATAAGCTACCTTTTAATTGAAGTAACAATGGAACATTTTATTGGCATCCTTATAAAAGACCCTCTCCATATCTTTTTTCTAGGGTCATGAATGAGCACACATGCGGACATCTATTTTATGCAATGCAATTGACGCTTTTGGTCAGCCAGCTGGAGGGTCGTGGTGTGCAAAGAAAACTCCAAGGAGATCACATCCACCTGCTTGTGGTTGCTTGCGGTTGTCTCTCTCATCTGCTTTGTTAAGATCCAGGTCCAGTCCTCTCTTCTCTGGTGCATCATCTCGTCAGGGCTCTGCATCCTGCAAACGGGTAGCCGTGAGCTCTGCTCAAGTAACACCTATTGCTCACTCCACAATCTAATAGTCAACATTTTGCAAGCTTCTGAAGGTGAGGAATGAACTGCCAGGGAAGATGCAAGAATATAGCTCTTCTCTCTCAGCTCCCGCTCCTGGTTTTATTTTACGTAATACGATTAGCATTAGCATGGCCGCATGGGCGACCGGCAAAGTTTGGTAAGTAGGAGTAGCTCGTTATAGTTTATGCAGCCTCGTCATGGCGCTCAAAGTGGAAAGCGTATTGTGGTATGGCTAAGTAAAGGTCCCAGTTCTAGTTTAGTCCTGTTTTAGCCTCCGCTCTGGCGCTCAAAGTGGACTGAATGGTATGGGTCAGGGAAAAGGTCCTTTCTTCAGTTTTAGTTTAATTAGTCTTGTTTGCTTTGGTTAGTTTTTTGCCTGCTCTTTGCTTTGTGTACTCTGCTCCTTTTCAAGGGCTCTTGGCCGAACTTCTATTACTAAGAAGACACATTTACATTCCTGCCCTTTGTTGCCGCCACTTCGACTGTTCTTTGTTATGTGTCGGGTATCTCAAGTTGAGTTGATGAGTACTTGCCTGGCTCGCGTTGCACAATCGCCCATGGACGGCTTATAGACTTGCCAACCGTAACTTGCAACATCCCCCGGAGCGTTTGCTCTGCTGCCAAGAGGAGGAGTCTGCGAGCCATCTTCTTCTTGGTTGCCCCTTTGCTCGTCAGGTCTGGTTCTCTGTGTTGTTGGCATGGAGACTGCACAGCTTCACCCCGCGTGCTGATGATGAAAGTGAAACCAAGAACTGGTGGCCTCGGCTCAGCTCGGCGGTCACGGGGGATCGGAGGAAAGAGCAGCTCAACTCCTTGGTTTGCCGCACCTTGAGGATGATATGGCTGGAGAGGAACGACCGCGTCTTTGAAAAGAATCGCGGCCGTGGAATCGGTTGTTTTTTTTTGAAACGGAGGCAAAAAGTGGAATCGGTTGTGATACTCAGAACTAGGACTGAATTTGCCCTTTGGTTGCTAGCTAGGACCAGTGGATCGGCGGATGCTCGCCAAAGGCGTTGCACGTTATGTACAGAGCTGTACTGGAGTTTGTATTGTTTTCTCCCCCTATGTTAATACAGAAGTTTGTATTGTATCCCAAGTTCAGTTGATGAGTACAGTAGTAAATTGCATTGCACGCATGTGGCTGCAACCCGCTTTGCTGCCAATGTTGGCTCGCCCAGAACAGCGGTGCCTTTTCCTCCTGCTGCCCAGGAACAACACTAAAAGCTGGAGCGCATATAAAATGACATCTCTGCTACTGCAAACTCTGAAGTTCAAATCTAGACGACGCTTGAGCAAAGACGAAAAATAAAACAAAAAAACCCAGCACAGAAGTTGGCAGAAATGGAGCAAATGAATGAAGGTAAAAGCATCAAATAAATAGAGATTCGGCTCAATAAGAAATGCAAGTCCAAACGAAGGTTGCCCAAAATTCAAACTATAATAATTGGAAAAATTTATCAGAGCCAGGTTTCGATCCTGGGACCTGTGGGTTATGGGCCCACCACGCTTCCGCTGCGCCACTCTGATTCTTGCTGCTTTGTTTCTGAAACTTAGTTTGTTATCCGCAGAGCCTGCCCTTCTCCTGCCGTTTTTGAACTAAGCAGACAAGCAGTTCCGCACCATAGTTTGAGACTTATTGCATGGTGCCGATCGATGGTGATGACTGATGACAAGGACTCCGGCGACCAAGACGATGAAGATGCATGCCGCTGCAAGTCTGCAACCGGCAAAAACCCTATGCGCAAACTCTCCAACCACCACGCGGTTTAGTATCATCGATGAAGATGACAAGTCTGCGTCTAGCCTGAACAGAGCTGATCCACACCATGGTTTCAGTTTCAGTGCAAGTGCATCATCGGGTTGCGCTGGTCCACTAAGCTCTTTTTGTTAGACTAACAGGAGGGCAGAAAACGTGAAACCAGGTACAACGAAAGACATCCTTCTATCAAGGTTTTCAAAGGACGGAATTGAGGACTACCCCCTCCCCGATCTGCAATAACAGAAAAGGGAGCTGGAGCGCCCACGAGCTCGAAAAAAGTAGAACTTATTACAAGACTCAAAATCTAGCACAGGAACTAAAGTGTTCATATTAGAAACTAAAGACGACCCTATTGAGAGAGTCAATTCTTCTTCATGCGCCCATCAGTACAGCTCCAGCTTTCTTCTGGCTCGCCTGGTACGCACCCCCCCCCCCCCCCCCCCCCACTTGATTCTCTTGAAGGTTTGAACTGGGGTCAGCGGCAGCTCCAGCGGAGTGGCAGGGCTCAGCAGCGATGCGTGCTTGCAGTTCCTATCAGGGCTGTTAGGAGGTGTGTAATGAACAGGAGGATGTAGACCTGCACCCCCTCCCTCATTTCCCAACGACATTTTTGAGAGTGAATCTAGGCTTAAGATACCTGCAGTATCATTGCCATCATTCACCCCATGATCAGTAGGAAAGGAGAGGTGAGGGTCATTGCCACTTTCTGTGACACCAACTTCAGCTCTTCTAGACCTGTTTCTTTGAACAAGATCATCCACTTCTTGAGAGTCAAATGGATCTGCCACCAAACCTGCTTAAGATCAGTCCACATCACATTATTAAAGATCATGGAATTTCTGAACTTCCAGATGCACCACATAACACAGGCACAAACCGAGTTCAAGACCAACTTATGTTTATGTGCTGGCCAAAATCTAGCAATAGATATGTAGTCATTGCCTATATCATGGGAAAGGATCTTGGACATTTCAGCCCAAATCTGTTTGGCAACCACACATCCAAAGAACAGGTGGTCTATTGACTCCTGTTCCTTACAAAACATACATTCAGGTGGTTTAGTGATACCTCTTTTTAACAACTTATCCTTAGTCATTAGCTTGTTATGAGACTCCACTAAGCTCTTGAATTTGGTTCATTCTCCCCGCAGGCCTTCTTCCACAGCCCGATGTGTTGAAGATCCCACAGGTGCCATACTACCATGTGTAGCTAACTCAAAGAAAAATGACATACTTTATTTTCCTATCTAATCTACTGTATTTCATAAGTACTACTAGTAAGGAAATTTGCATACGAAAAAAGATGCTGGAAACAATTGCTGTACCAGTACCAGTTTATAAGTGCTCACAAAATCTGCACCAGCAGGACATTTAACCACCAATTCATCCATCACTCCAGATTTCTGTTGCTTACAACATCTGTACTGCATACTTATCATCAGTTTAATGTTTTGGAAAAACAGCACAAATTGTGCAGTATAACTCAATAACAACTGAGCGTCTGTAACAACATGCCAGCACTCAAATGGATCCCTGAACACAACCTCACAATTACACATCTCTCATCCTCTGAACATGTGGACAATGACACATAGAATTCAGGAAACCAGGCCAACACTAATGGGCGATCCGGCGATCATGTTCTACTTGATGGCTCATCGAAGCACAGTTACATGTACTGCCTACTGCGTCCAGCTTTGCCAAACTCAAGTCTCTGCTTCCTCCTTCAGAGCTAGATGCTTCAACAGAGCAGATCCACACCATGGTTTCAGTTTTAGTGCAAGGGTACCACCGGATTGAGCTCTTGAAATTGTTTCATTCTCCCTGCAGGTCTTCCACAGCTCGATGTCTCAAAGATTTGCATATGAAAAAATGGTGGAAACACACACTGAAGTACATGAACAAGTCCAATTTCTGTACTAGTACCATTACTAAATTTATAAGTTCTCATGAAATCTGCATCATCACTCTATAGATTTCTGCTGCTTAGAACATTTGTACTGTACATGTTTATCATCAGTTCATGATTTCTAAAAACAGCACGAATTGTGCAGTATTACTCAATAAAAACTGACCATGTAAACAACATGTCAGCACTGTAATGAATCTCTGAACACAACCTTACAATTACACATCTCTGATTCTCTGAACATGTGCGCAATGACACATAGAATTCAGGAAACCAGGCCAACACTAACGGGCGATCCGGCGATCAAGGTGCCAAGGATCAACTTCTACTTGATGGATCAACACTAATGGGCTCATGATTGTTGATGGCTCATCCAAGCACAATTACATCAAGAGAGTGTATGCTAGCATTTACATAGATGGCTTATCCAAGCACAGTCACATCTACTCAGTAGAGAGTTTCATTACACTCTTTGCGCTGCGTTCCACACGGCCAGTGGGATTTTGAGTAGATTCTTCTGGGGCATGGCCGGCGGGATGAACTTGATCCTTGGTGTCTTCTTTTTCGGAAACGACAGAGCGTCGACCTTCGCAGCGGCGGCGGCGGCAGCGGCGGAACGAGGAGCATCGAACCATGGGTGCTTCAGCGCGGCGGCTGCCGTCAGCCGCTTCTCGGGGTTGCATGTGAGGAGCCCTTGCAACACCTGAAATCCTTCCTCGGATAGCTTGTCTTCAGGGAAAGAATACCGCAGCCGGCTGTACTTGCACCCCGCCGGCAGCCGTCTCAGCGCCTCGGCGGTGAGCGGCAGCGAGGTGAACCCTGGCCACGTCCTCTCGTCCGGCATCCCGAGCACACAGAAGATGCTCCACAGCTGCCTTATGTCATTCTTCGTCTTGTCTTCGTCGTCATCTTCGAGGTAGCCCTTGAACATCGTCTTGCCGGTGAGCAGTTCGGCAAAGACGCAGCCGATGGACCACGTGTCCACTTGCGCGTCGTAGTCCTTCTTGCCAAGGATCATCTCGGGCGCCATGTAGGACGTCGTGCCGGCCCGGTTGTACGGCGGCCAGCCGGACATGGACATGGCCAGCCCGAGGTCGCAAATCTTGACGAGCTCCCCGTTTCTCCCGACGAGGATATTGGCTGGCTTGATGTCACGGTGAACGATGTGGCGGTCGTGCCCGTGCATCTTTTCCGCACCGGTCAGGAGCTTCCACATGAAGTCGCGCACCGTGGATTCCGGGAGCGGCGGGTCGCTGCGCCTGTCCCACAATAAAGAGTGGAGGCTCGACGCCTCGACGTACTCCATGACGAGGCCGGCGGTGTCGCCGGTGGCCGGGTCGCACAGCAGGCCCTCGAAGCCGACGACGTAAGGGTTTCCGTCGCAGGCCTCGAGGAACCGCGCCTCCCGCTCAAGATCTTCGACGTCGGGGGAGGAGAGGAACTTGACGGCCACGTTCTTTTTGGTGACGCGGTGGCGCATCCTGTGGACGACGCCGAAGCCGCCTTTGCCTAGGCGGGCCACCTTCTCGTAGTCGTCGGTGCTCCCGATGGAGGCGCGGCTCCTCTTGCAGCACGTCGGCGATTGTTGATGTTGAGCCGTGGCGTGGCCGTGGCCGGCGTCGAGGACGGCAGCAGGTCGCTTGCGGGCAGCCATGGCGAACTTCCTTGGTTGCTGGAGAGGGCGGCGAGATGGATGATGGAGAAGGGGGAGGGAGGAACTTCCGTATGGATCCATGCTCTGCGTTGGCAATTTGTTTCGACAGGTTGCCTCACCGAGTCGCCATGGAATTCAGTTCAGTTTCAGTCCGAGTTCGTTCGCCTTGCTGCCTGCGTTGTCCGCCCGATGGCGGATTCACGGTTCGTTTGTTTCCGACTCGAATTCAGGTTCTTCGTTTCCGATTCGGTTTCAATATATGCTGACGAGACGATCCACACGGAAAGCTCGCCCCTTCCCGCCTCCAACCAAGCCGTCGATCGAGCCGAGCGCCATGGCCGTCTGCAACTGCAAGAGACCTGCTGCCGTCCTCGACACGACGACACCGGCCACGCTACGAGCAGCCAAGGACCAGAAACGACCGGCTGCCGCAAGAGGAGGCGCATCGGTTGGATCAGCGGCACCGAGGACTACGAGGAGACGCGCGGCACCGGCAAGCAGGGCGGCTCCGGCGTCGTCGTCAAGGTGTGCCACCGCGCCACGGGCAGATCGTGGCGATCAAGTTCCTCCGCTGCACCGAGGACCCCGCCGACGCCACTAGGGAGCTCCGGCGCGAGGCCGGCTCGCAGGACTAACGATCGGTAGCACACAAAATGGATCACAAAATCTCGGGCATTCCTCACTGAGAGACACAGATACCCTGATTCAGTGATCATCCGGAAAAGGCATTTACATTCGCGTTCCGTTCACAGCGTGTATCTCCACCGCTCAAATCTATTCATAACGCGTGTGAGAAAGCTGAGAAGGATCTCATTAGGACCTAGGCTAGTCTTGTCCAGTAATAGGTGACGCTGTTGCTAAATTCACTTTACCCCTCCGGCCGTGGAATTAATTCCTATGATTATCTCTCTAGCCTATCTTGTTGGAAGTAATTTAAACATCATAAAATTAAAATATCCTGTTATTGAAATTGTTCTCAAAGAATGTTTTTTAAATAGTTTTAAATAGAACCAAACTGTATCCCGCAAAAAAACACAGAATCAATTTTTGTTAAACTGGTATCTGAACTTTGCCATAACAAATAGAAGTACTTTTGGAAAACTCTGGCATAGCTTGCAAATTTTGGAAAATAGGTAGAGAACGTTTTAACTGTGTTTTTGGAACTTTGTTGTCAAAACTCATAAAACTTTTCATTTTTATTGGTTTCTCCAAAAGTCCTTTTGATTTTTAATGCAAAGTTCAGGCATATCCTTCATAAAATCCGACAAAGCCTTCATAAAAATTGCACACGCGTGATTTTTTAGTGAGGCTGTGGGTTAACATGTAATAATCCCACAGTAACTAGTGACATTATCCTGCAACAAAAAGTAACTAGCGACGTTAATTATCCACGCCAGATATAATTATGAAGCTGGCCTGCCACTAAACAGGAGGATGGGAGGGACAGAGTATGCACGGGACCTACCTAGAGAAACGAATCTACTAGTCTGTGGCTGGTGCATGGCTGACACAACGGTGGACCTAACTGATTGGACAGCGTGCATGATGGTCGGCTCGGATTCGCACTGCATACGGAACGCGAACGTAAAAAACCGCGACGTCTACCAAGTACGTACTTCCAGGGTTCTAGAGCCACATTACAAATACTTGAGAGGAAAAAGATGGTGCTTGGTTCTCTAGTACTAGGACTTTTTCTAGTCCCTAGGACTTTTTAAAAAAGACTTTTAAGGAGATGCTTCTAAAGACTTTTAGCAAAAAGTCTCACCCTATTTGGTTTGCTAGGGATTTTTTTTAATCCCAACACAAAAAAGTCTCTAAAATCAAACACCCCTGAAGATGAAGCCCGATTCACAAATGAGGGCAGATATATATATATATAGAGGAATGATTGCGCACGACAAGACTCATTGGAGTTAACTACAGTTGTGAAGCAAGCATGAGCGGAGCACGTAGCAAATGAAACTCTCAAGTTGCCGTCTTCTTGAGTGTCGTTGGTCTCCTTTAAGAGCAACTCTAACCGTTCCCCAATGACCGGCTAAACAAGTAAAACCCCGAAAATCCAACTCGGTGTCCGGGCTCATCTGCTTCTGAGGTACAGTAAATTCAAAAAAAAAACTAGAAAAATTCAAAAAAATCTATTTTTTTGTATGGAAGATGTTCGCGTGCGTGATGTGCGTTTCAAAATTTCATCCCGTTTGGACATCTGAGGAGCTTGTGGCAAAAAAAAAAAAACGGCACAAATAATGCATGAACAGTAACCTTAATCACAGAGCTGAATTTTATCTTTTTTGTCGCGCGCTCCTCGAATGTCCAAACTCAACAAGTTTTTGCGCGAACATCACGCACATGAGCATCTTGCTTGCAAAAAAAGGATTTTTTTAAAAAAAATTCTATTTTTAATGATTTTTTTATTTTGCCCGGGCTCATCTGAGCCCGGGAGCAAAAACGCCGCTCTTAACCGATTCTTAGCATCCCCGGCCGCCTTTATTTTTACTCATTCGCTTCACGGCCAAGTAAAAAAGAACCACCTCTTCTCCTCTTCCTCTTCGTCTCCTCTGCCTCTCCTCCTCCCCCATCATCGCCGCAGACGCGCCCCTTTGCCGTTCCCACCCGCCCCCTGATGTGAACTGGGGCCCGATCTTTCGATGAGAGGAACTACGAATTTGGGTGAGACTTGACCCTCACGATCCGGCTACCAACCGTATAGGAAGAACCGTACACGACTGATATCCACGGCAATCGCTGAACCAACTCCACGGTGTTATCGACCGAGCCAACGGCGCAATCGACTTATCCACGAAGGATTTTTCCTGCAAGCAAATCGAAGAACATGCAAGAAAATAATAGCCAATCAATTTAAAAATAATGGATATGCTAGATGAATAAATCTCATAAATTGAAGTTTCGATAGAATATCTTGACGGTCGCACTAGTCACTACAAGCGAAGACAAATAAAAGTAGCAATAGCTAAACTTTTCTAAACAAAACCCTAGTCTAAACCCTAACAAATGCTAACTATTTATTGATGGTCGGTACTGTGCGTTGTCGTGTCCAATGTGGACTCCTTCAGGTAAGGCCGAATCCAATTGATGCGATGGGCCGGCGTGTACTTCCAAAGCAGCCAAAAAAGTCCAGGGACACGTGGCCTATTCTGGTCCATGAAATCTAATCATTCTTTGCTTCTCTTGCACTTGTTAGCTGTAGACGTAGCTAAGTAAGCGCGACAACCAGAATAGCAGCAAGGGGCAATGTAAGGCCAAGAGCTCCGCCGGCAGGATTCGTCAAAATCCATGTCGATACGGCCATGGGAGAGGGACGGTAGTGGCCGTATGCCGTGATGACCAGGAAAACTATTTGGGAAGTTCAGCATTGGTGGTTGAAGGAATGCAGGATGCGGCAATTCTTGAATGTTTGGCATGCAGAGAAGCCTTAGCACTTGCTGAGGATTTGTCAGTTCATAATCTGATAGTGGCGTCTGACGCAAGACAAGTGGTCAAAGATATATCCAACAACAGCATGGGCCCTTATGGCATGGTAATCTCAGAAATCAAGTCTAGAATTTTGAGTTTTAATTGTCAGTTAGTTTTTGAAGGGTGCCGTTCGAACGGAGATGCTCATAGTTTGGCTAAATTTCCGCTTTCCTTAGCTAGGGGGCGCCACCTGTGGCTTATTAACCCCCATAATCCTCCTTGTATCTCACAAACTGTGATTTTCGATAAATGAATAAAGTCCTTTATCCCTAAAAAAAGCTGTAGACGTAGCATGCATGATGGATGGTTCGGTTGAGCCCATGCATGCAATTAGCACAGCTGCTTGTAGATTCAACACAGAATGATTTTCATCTTCTAACTCTTTATCACTTTCTCTCCTGAGTACAAGAAAATTGACACATGAGTGTAATATCATATTCTCATTAGTTAAATTATAAGTGCAAAGGAGCGACATAACCTGATTATTTATTTGTCCCGCACGCGCCCTAGTCATAGGTCCAGGTGCAACTGTGTTAGCGATGTCTCGTGTAATATTTGTAGATGTATTTATGGTATCTATGTCCACATCATCCCCTCTCCTCCCAATGGCCGGACGCGGTGGCAGGAGATCCCCACCACCGATCCACAGCGTGGATCCGCGCCGCCATGCGAGTCACGCGTCCTCCGTCGGATCCTCCTCAAGCAACCGCCGCCGCCGTGACGATGCCGCCTCTTCAGCTTCCCCGACCTTCCCGCGCTACGACAGCCGTAGAGGAAGTACAACGGCGTCCGATGGCGGGGATGGGGGACTTGGGTGGCGGAGATCACGGATAGAGAGACCCACCAACGCCATTGGCTCAGACCCTTCCACACGGCCGAACTCACCGCGCTTGAGTACGACCGCCAGGATGTCCTGCTGTATGGCTCCACAGCACGCCTCAACTTCCCGTTTGGGATAGCGCTCGTCGAGCTCCAGCCGTTGCTGCTAGGAACGGTGACTGTGTTGGTGGACAGGGAGAGCAGGGAGGCGAGGGAGTGCTTCGGGGCGGAGGCCGCCGCCGCCGCCGAGTACATGGCGGACCTCCGCCGCTAGTACCCCGAGTTGGTGGACGCAGCGGAAGTGATTCACCGACGAGGCGGTGGATGGGGCGGCCGTCATCCTCTCCGATGACGCGGAGGAGATTGACGTCGAAGAATAGCGCCACATCTTCCCTGACTGTGGCGATGAGGGCACAGGGTCGGATCCCAAGATCGATGATATGACGCGGGCCAAATGGATAGCACTCTATAAGAGTGATTAGAGTTTATGGTTAGGTTGAGTTTAAGCCAAAGTCTAATTTAAGTAGAATCTATGTTGAACTTTATGCAAATTTCAGGTGAGTACATGTACATTATGTCAAATTTTGGTAGTTTAAATCGATGCAAATTTGGTTTTTAATCCTTTATATATAAGTCATCAGTTATGTCCGACAAAAACTTAGTGGAGTAAAAATACTTCACTAAGGGTTTACTCCGTCGATTCCTCCACTATTTTTAGGGGGTCGCTTAGAGTTGCCCTAATAAGCATATTTTAGTGGTTCATTCACCAGTCAGTGTACCGCTTCGACAGGATGTGGATTTCGTCAGTGTCATTGTTGAATTCTTCAAAAATGTTCAGGTTCAGATAGTTCAGGTACTGATAATTGCCCGTTCTTGAAGATGACCTGTTAAGGCATCTCCAATAGCGACCTGCAAATTGCCCGCATCTATTTGGACCACATAATTCATCCAACACAGTCCTGTATCGGTTAGCGTCACGGTTCGGATGTGTTTGTTGTAAGTTGTGGACACACCTGCCGGTGGTCGTTACTCCTGGCGGGATCTAGACTGGCTCCACAGGTCAATACTAGTCTATTTTGCGCACTTTGTCCTCACTCGTCCGCACCCGGAAACAACTTCCCGGTCGATCACCCATCCTGAAACTACTCCAAGCTGAACACGCTTAACTTTGGAGTTTTTTCCGAATGAGCTCCCGGAAAATAAGGAATTTCTTATTAATATGAGTAGTCTGTCATCCCTAATAAGTCAGGCTATCACATACACCCTCACTCAGAGAAACCGACGTCCTCGTCAGGCCACAAGAACATTCCCTCTTGGCACATACGTCTGTGCATCCAGTCCGGTACATGTGCCATACCGTGTGCCACGCACCTGTCCACAAACATCCGTGTAACCGCGAGGGTCGGCTCTGATACCAACTTGTAACGCCCCGGACACACCCGCCGGTGGTCGTTACTCCTGGCGGGATCTAGACTGGCCACACAGATCAATACTAGTCTTTTCTGCGCACTTTGTCCTCACTCATGTGCATCCGGAAGCAACTTCCCGGTCGGTCATCCATCCTGAAACTACTCCAAGCTGAGCACGTTTAACTTTAAAGTTCTTTCCGAATGAGCTCCTGAAAAAGAAGAAATTTCTTATTAATATGAGTAGTCTATCATCCCTAATAAGTCAGGCTATCACATATGCCTTAAAGGCAATAATATTTGTATTTTTTTCATATTCACAATTAAAGAGTTTATATGCTATGTTATAACTGTTATGATCCTGTAATATGCGATGCGGTGGAAAACCCATATGCACATGTGGAATGATAAACGATAAAATAAAAAAATTCTAATCTTGCCTCTAGGACTAGCTCAAGTGTTGTTGGTGATCATGTTTTCCGGATCTTAGAATATCGTTAAGTGTAACGATAGTCCTAAAACAACATTGAGATTATGTCATTGGAAGAATGATCCTATTGAATCGACCCAATCTTGTATGTTATGAATTGAGTTAATATCATCTGTAATCAGTTGTAATAATACAGAGTGTTAGCATCTGATTTTTCTCCTTAGACCATGAGAGTATCGTAGTCACTTCTTACCATACGGTGGACTTTGGGGGTTGCTCAAATGTCACATGTAACACGGTGATATTAACGACAATTTACAACCTCATCCAGAAGTTTGACAAGAGACTAGATAACTCGAGAGTGGGATTGCTTACTCCAACGATGGAGAGATATTCTTAGGGACCTCTCAGTGTGACGACATCCATCATCATCTGGCCACACACAGGTGACTTCGTCACGAGGATGCTGAAACACGATAACGAGAAAGAAGAACAAAACTGGTAACGAGGATAACAATATAGTGAGTATGTGATGACTCAGGAGGATACTGGTACATCCCGGGTTTTGTGAAGTATCGTGGAGCAAAGGGAACATCACATGATAACCAAAGGTCACTCAAATATCATTGATGTACTCATAGGGATCGATATGGACATCCACGGATCCTCTATCGGTCATTGAACGAAGGAGTTTCGTTCATGTCTATGAGTTACCGAACCTACGGTGTCACAAGATTAAGGCAATCATGATCCGCTGAGTGTTAGGAGGACGAGAATATCGGTTTATCGATTTCTTTCATTAATATTCTGAACAGTTTCAACAGGAACCGGAAGCGTTTTGGGGTTACCAGAAGGGTTTCAGAAAGTATCGGGTAATACCGGATATTAGTGATAATTAATATATAGGTGGAAAATGTTTCTAATGATGCTGAATTGTATATAAAAGGGTCTAATAAGTAATAATCATTAGAAGTTTTTATATTAATTTAAACATCAACGGATGTTAAAAGGCCAACATGTGTGTGTGTGGGGGGGGGGGGCATTGGGCCACCAAGGCCCAAGAGGGGAAGGTGCCCCCTTCCCATAGTGGGAGGCCGAATTAGCGTGGGGGAAGGACTCCCCCTTCCCCCTTTGGCCGACGCAAGGGGAGGGGAGTCCTTCCCCTCCTCTTGGCTGCCCCTTCTCCCCTCCAACCTGTATATACATGAGGTCTTGGCCCCTTTTGGACATACAAGTTTTGAAGCCTCACTACAAGAAATATGTCAACTTGTGACCCTCACCATTGGCCGCTGAAAGGTCATAGTTTTTCATTTGCACCTTTTTGTGACCAAAAACCGAAGGTCAAAAGCTGGCGGTCGTAAACTGAAATTAACGATCTTCTGTAAAAGGTCGTTGGTTCTTCGACCAAAATTTTGGTCACTAGCAGCCTCCCCAAGCCACGTAGGATCCAGCGTGGCAAACTGACGTGGATTAGATTCGGCCCGGTCCGATTAGGTGTCTATATGGGCTGAGCCCATTAATTCAGCATTTTTAATATATATATTTTCTGTTAATTTTCGCTAGCTACATGGGCTTGGCCCAACAATTTGGCCTTCTTAATTTTTTTGCACATCCCTTTTGACGACAGATTTTTTTTCTGTATTTTTCTAGGCCATTTCTTTGCTGGGCCTCTCAAGTTTTCTCCTCAAAAATAATTGTTCAATATATCTTGGGCTTCTTCTCAAAAAAAAATCTTGGACTGGGCCGAAATAATTGATCCAGTCCAACTTTTTTTATTATGTCATTGACATTACAACACATCACACTGCAAGCTATCTTGGGCCTAGCCCAGTTCCGATACATTTTCAAAGCAACATGAAATGTTATAGAAGCCCAAAATATCTTTACATGCATTCGTTCTAGCGGTACATATCTTTACATCCAAGGTACCAGTAAGTGCCAAACAAAACTATTCTACAGAAAAGAAAAGAAAATAGATGACAAGACATCACAGAAGTTCCTATTGTCCTGCTCCTTCAACATTTGAAAACCTTCACCTGGCAGTAGATCAATCATGAGTGAGAAACAATACAGCAGCAAAACAATACAGAAACAATACGGTTGATTATTCAGAGAAGTTAAACTAAGTGCAGATCACCCAAAACTGAATTTCTTGCAATCCAAACAACACAAACAGCAGGGAGATGGTTGCATAGATACAAATCCATGTGGTAGCAGCAAATTGGCCAATCTGGACCGCATCTTCTCTGTTTGGTACTAACTAAATAAAAAATGGACTTGTTCATACAAATCCCTCTTGAATTCCTTGACACAACCAGGATTTGCATCAAATATTCCTTAATTTAGCGACATTAGTAACCAGAGAAAGAGGGGAAGGGAGATGGGGATGCTACCTACCTTGTCCTGAAGTTCCAACCACCAGACCAGAGAGAAGTTGCTCCTCATCTTCTTTCCTCAGCCCCAAATTCGCCTGCAATAACCACAATTCCGGTCAGGGTAAATTCTCAGGTCAAGGTAACCTATCTCCCCAGAAAGACACTTCTAGGGGTGCATCCGAGCAGGTGCAGATCATGGCAAGGAAATCACTGAAGCAGTAAAACACTAAACACCCGGCTTATAATTGTCAAGCTACTTTAGGCTCCTCATCCGTCTGACAAGTGCAAGCAATTTCTTTTTTCACAGACAATGGCATCCCTCAATGTATATAACTACATAATTAACAAAAACTACGGAGTTGGGTCATTGCATCAACCAGCGATCTGATCTCACAAGCCTTTCTAACCAAAATGGTCGTTATAGTTTGGGGTTTGGAGCCCCCCGAACAGCTTTTGATCAATTGGTCTGAAATGGTCATAGATCTATGGCCAATTCTTCCAGGGTCACTGATAGAAGGTCACTAGTTGACATATTTCTTGTAGTGCCTTATCTAGTTCTTCTAGTTCTAGTTCTAGTTGGTCCTAGTTGACTAATTAGAGCTAGACTAATCATCCAATCCTCATGATTAGAAGACCAGTGTGGTTCTAATCTCCTTCCTATAATTCTCCGGCGATGATTAGCTCTGGATGGTGAAGCGCTGGCGGATCGTGAAAATTGTACGCCTGCAACCAAGTAGAGAGGCCGTGCCTTCGGTCTTCAGTTTGAGCGGCTATTCGTGGACGGTTCCCAGAATTGTTCATAAACGGTTCGAGCTACTCCAAGTACGATCTACTCTGACACATTCTTGTTAGGACCGAGAGTATATCGATTAGAGGGGGGTTGAATGGGAGATTCAAAATTCTTGCGAATGTTTTGAACCGAACCCAAACCTAGCAGCGGAAAAGATTAGGTAGACCAATAACTAATTGAGCACCCAACCGAGGAATAAATCTTTCAAGGTACTCCCTCCCTTTCTTTTTAGTCTGCATATAAGATTTGATCAAAGTCAAACTTTGTTAACTTTGATCAAGTTTATAGAAAAAAATATCAAGATTCACAATATGAAATCAATATTGTTAGATGCATCCTGAAATTAATTTTCATACCATATAGCTATAGTATTGTAGATGTTGATATTTTTTGCTATAAAGTTGATCAAACTTTACAAAGTTTGACTTTGACCAAATCTTAAATGCAGACTAAAAAGAAACGAAGGGACTATGAAGCAATAATTGTTCGAGCACAGTATATCACGGGTTTAACTATAACGATGGTAATGCAATACACAAACAGATACATCAGCATGGAGGAAAGCGGTAGTATAACAGCGATAGAAATACTAAATGTTAAGTTAATATGGTGACACCGAATGATAAACAAACAGAGCCATTGGATAGAATTAGCTTCCTCCTATTGACATTCCAAAAGTTTTTTCAAATTTATTGTTATTGTTGGTGTTGATCCTGGTTGTTGTCACACTGTTACTGAAACTTATTCCGCTAACTTTCTAAGGCCAGTTCTACTCGAGATGGTAGTGCCATTCGTGAACTTTGTCAGTCTAGAGCTTCACGTACTGCCTACTGCGTCCAGCCTGAACAGAGCTGATCCACGCCATTGTTTCAGTTTCAATGCTAGTGTATCATCGGGTTGCGCTGGCCCACTAAGCTCTTGATTTTGGTTCATTCTCCCTGCAGGACTTTTTCCACAGCTCGCTGTGTTGAAGATCCGACACATGCCATACTATCATTACCATGTGTAGCTAACTTAAAAAAATACAAATGCAGAGGTCGGGGGTCTTTTTTTTTCAAAAAAAAACTTAAAAAAAATACAGGAGCATTTCATATTAGTACAGAAATTTGCATACGAAAAAAGATGCCGGAAACAATTGCTGTACCAGTACCAACTTATAACTGCTCACAAAATCTGCACCAGCAGGACATTTTAACCACCAATTCATCCATCACTCTAGATTTCTTTCGCTTGGAACATTTGTACGCACTACATATTTATCATCGCTTCAGGATTTTTTTTTGGAAAAAAAACACAAATTGTGCATCGTAATTCAATAACAACTGAGGATCTGTCAACACTAGACACATCTCTGATTCTCTGAACATGTGCATAGAATTCAGAAAAGCAGGCAAACACTAATGACTGATCCGGCGATCAAGTTCTACTTGATGGCTCATCCAAGCACAGTTACAACTTGCATCAAGAGAGTTTGTGCTAGCATTTACATAGATGGCTTATCAAAGCACAGTCACATCTAGTAGAGAGTTTCATTACACTCGTTGCGCTGCGTTCCACACGGCCAGTGGGATTTTGAGTAGATTCTTCTCCGGCGGGATGAACTTGAACCTTGGTGTCTTCTTTTTCGGAAAGGACAGAGCATCGACCTTCTCAACGGCATCGGCGGCAGAGCGAGGAGCAGCGAACCATGGGTGCTTCAGCGCGGCGGCTGCCGTCAGTCGCTTGTCGGGGTTGCACGTGAGGAGCCCTTGCAACACCTGAAATCCTTCCTCGGACAGCTTCTCTTCAGGGAACAAATCCCGCAGCCGGCTGTGGTTGTGCCCCGCCGGTAGCACCCGCAGCGCCTCGGCGGTGTGCGGCAGCGACGTGAACCCTGGCCACGTACTCTCGTCCGGCACCCCGAGCACTCGGAAGATGCTCCACAGCTGGTATACGTCAACCTTTATCTTGTCATCGTCGTCTTCATCTTCGCCGTCACACGCGAACAAGGTCTTGCCGGTGAGCAGTTCGGCAAAGACGCAGCCGATGGACCACGTGTCCACGAGCGCGTCGTAGTCTCGCTTGCCCAGGATCATCTCGGGCGCCATGTAGGGCGCCGTGCCGGCCTGGCTGTACGGTGGCTTGTCTGACAAGGAGATGGCCAGCCCGAGGTCGCAGAGCTTGACGAGCTCCCCGTTGTCCCCGTCCCCGACGAGGATGTTGGCGGGCTTGATGTCGCGGTGGACGACATGGCGGTGGTGCATCTTTTCGGCCCCGGTCAGAAGCTTCCACATGAAGTCGCGCGCCATGGATTCCGGGAGCGGCGGGCCGGCGCGCCTGTCCTCGAGGCTGGACGCGTCGACGTACTCCATGGCGAGGCCGACGTCGCCTGTGTCCAGGTTGCGCACCAGGCCCTCGAAGCCGACGACGTAAGGGTTTCCTTGGCAGGCCTCGAGGAATCGTGCCTCCCGATAAAGATCTTCGACGTCGGGGCCCTCCTCGGTGTCGTCCGGCGAGGAGAGGAACTTGACGGCCAAGTCCTTCTTGGTGACTTTGTGGCGCAACCTGAGGACGACGCCGAAGCCGCCTTGGCCTAGGCAGTTCACCTGTTCGTAGTCGTCGGTGATCCCGATGAAGGTGCGGCTCCTCTTGCAGCGCGCCGGCGATTGTTGATGCTGAGCCGTCGTGGCGTGGACGGCGTCGAGGACAGCAGCAGGTCGCTTGCGGTTGCAGGCGGCCATGGCGCTAGCTCGGCGAACGAGCTGCTTGGTTGCCGGAGAGGGCGGCGGAACTAAGCAACAGGCAGAGATCGATGATGGAGAAGGGGGAGGGAGGAGCTTCCGTGTGTGGATGGATGCGCGCGTGGATCCGTAGTATTTACCTACAGGAGCTAGCGGAAGGCGCAATGGGATTCGGATTCAAGTTGAGATGAACTGAGTACTCCCGACGCGCTGCGCTGACATGCGTAGGGAGTTCAATCCGAGTTACGGCGGAATCCAATCCGAGTTGCGGTGGAGCTTCGTTGCCTTGCCGCCCGCGTTTTTGCTTGGAACTCGGTTTCGTTTCCCTGCGCGTTACGCCGGCGGCCATCATTTGCCTTTGATGGAAGTGGATCAGGGGTTGTTGCTATGAGCTTTTTGGGCTTGCTTATCATCCTTTTCTGTGTATAAACACTAAATCATTTCAGAGCATTTCCGACAGGTGTGTAACCGCGCAGTGCGATAAAACTTTTTACAGCGTCGAAATAGCCTTTTTTTCATAAGAACGGCGCTGGCTTCAGCGGCTGCTGCAAAAGATGACACGCGCAAACAGCTACAGCAAGCGCGGTAAATATACAGCGCTCACGCCCAGCACAAAAGCATTTCACACTTAAAATAGAACAAAAAGATCAAACACATAAATCAACATAAATAGTCCAATTTATTACAACTCAAACAAATAGTTTATCTTCCAATGCGACAAATAGTTCAACAATACAATATCAAACATGCAACATCATTAGGTTTATCGGTCATTTCATGCCCGCCACTCCTCGATTAGATTCTTTTAAAGATCGTCATACGTTTCGGCACGTCGAATAGCATGATAGGAGTCAATAAATCGCGCCACCCTCGCAATCCTTCTCCACACTCGCACGGGATGTCCCAAGAGTTCATACTGAGAATAGTCTAAATTTTGTACACACTCATTCTCGATGATCATGATATGCATGATCACACGAGCGTTCATAATGTACCAAAGGATCTTTTGATCCCAAAATCTAGACGGTCCTCTCACAATAGCAAATTGGGCTTGCAAAATCCCGAAAGCTCTCTCCGCATCTTTCCTAGCCGCCGCGGGGATAGACAGGGGAAGCGCCGACGGGTCGCCGGAGCAAATGGAAAAGGTGCAGGCGGCGGCACCAGCGCGTGGATCTAGTAGTTGGTGAAGTCGCGCGTGAGTAATCACTGCCAGCGTGCGGGAGTGGGCGCACGAAATAAGCGCCGCGCGATGCCATTTTCCTTCGCGCGCTGAACCCATTATACCGCGTGCGCGTTTTTTGCGTGGCTGCTGGAGCACCCGTTTCGACTCTGCGCGCGCAAAAATCTGTTTTTTTCCAGCGCACTATTGAGATTGCGCGCCTGTTGGAGACGCTCTCATATGCTGACAACTGCACTAAATCAAGATCAATACTAAATCATTTCAATGGGAGATTCCATTTTCAACCCAACATGCATCCCCATGTACTCCCCTCAGTCATTTTGCACGATTGGGTCATGGACCGGTAGATCTGAGGCCGTCCACTTTTCCTGAGATTCGTTAAACGGTATGACTCACCTAGATGTATAACACCAGTATATTTCTTGCATCTTTATTTTTGGTCAAATCAGTGACAACATAATAGGCCTCAAAGTACACATTTTGTCACGGACGATACGCATGCAAGACTCTCCTTTCACTCTACCCGCGGAACAGATCCATAGACTTTATTTTCTCTTAGACAATTTAAATCAACCAAATCTTTTGAACTACAGACTCTTTTTTTGAAAGTTTTTATATATTTAGACTCCTGACATCAAGAACTTTGAAACTAGACAAATTTTGGATATATTTCAAACACATTAAATTTTTGACGTTTCACATTTCATACGTGAAATAAACCCACTTCACTAGAAAAAATCTGAAACTAACATATTTCACTAGAAATAAGTGAATAACATTTTTCACATAAACGTATTAAACCCAAATATGAAACTCAAATGTCAACTTGTGAAACTAATTATTTGGAAGTGTGTAACATTTTTATTTCGAAAGAGTAAAATAAGTTATTTCATAAATGTGCAATTGAAATAGATGTGATTTTTGTGAAAGAAGCCAATGAAAAGTAAAATGTACCTACTAAAAGTAAAAAAATGTGAAACTAAAATTTCAACTTGTGAAATTGAAAATTATGAAATGTGTAATGACTTACTTCAAAAGAGTGAAATATGCTTTTTCCATATTATGATATTGAAATAGGTGTAATTTTTGTGAAACAAGCTAGTCCAATGTGAAATGTAGGTTCTGAAAGTGAAAAAAAATATGAAACTGAATGTCAACTTGTGAAATTAATTTTTTTGAAATCTGTAATGATTTATTTTAAAAGAGTAAAATATGCTTTTTCAATAATGTGAAATTAAAATAGATGTGATTTTTGGGAAACAAACCAGTGAAAAGTGAAATGTAGGTTCTGAAAGTAAAGAAACAATATGAAACTGAAATGTCAACTTGTGAAACTGATTATTTTGAAATGTGTAACATTTGTTTAAACAGTAAACTATGTTATTTTAAAATTCTGGAACTGAAATATATGTGATCTTTGTGAAATGTGGCTTTTGAAAATGTCAATAATATGAAGTGAAATGTCAACTTGTGAAACTGATTAGTTGGAAATGTGTAACTGTTTATTTCAAATGAGTGAAGCATGTTATTTTAAAAATATGAAATTGAAATAGATGTGATTTTTGTGAAACAAGCTAGTGAAAAGTGAAATGGGTTCTGAAAATGAAAATAATATGTAACTGAAATGTTAACTTATAAAAATGATTATTTAAAAATGTGTAATAGTTTATTTCAAAAGAGAGAAATATGTTACTCCAAAAATGTGGAATTGTAATAGGTATCATTTTTGGGAAACAAGCTTATGAAAAGTGATATGTGGGTTCTGAAAATACATATGAAACCGAATTGTCATCTTATGAAACTGATTATTTTTTAAATGTGCAACAATTTATTTTATAGGAGTGAAATATTTTTTCAAAAATGTGATATCAAAATAGATATGATTTATGTGAAATGTGTTTCATGAATTTTAAACCGACTTAAAATATACCCAAAATTGGTCTTGTTTTAAAGGTCTTTGCGGCAGGAGTTCAAGTATATAAAAAGTTTTGAAATCAGAATTTTGGTTTATGAGGTATTAATGATTTAAGTTACTAAAGGTGAAATAAATGAATGAATTAGTTTGGAAGAGAGAAGAGAGAAAATGGCAACACATGCATGTGAACCCCTATACCATCTAACTAAAAGCCGACTCTGATGGGACCTCGCGTACTGAATTGACATGTTTGATAGGTGTATATTCTCAAAGCAAAATGACTAGCTTTTTATATTGCACAGCGTTGCACTAATCTTTGGACATGACAAGCGGCTAGCGATCTGCCGCTAGGTGCCGGAACCGCTCAATTTTCTGCTTCGATGTATTCCCCTGTTGCTATATATATTTTTATTGAAATTTCTAAAAACACTTACATTTAGGAACAGAAAGAGTAATATTTTTGTTCTGCTCTTGTTCTTTGTTTTCCTAACTTGATTCCCCTGCTTTCTCCAACCGCCTTTTGTTTCTTGTGCTGCATTCATAAATGGAAGAGCAGCATGAAATGAAGTTGATTGCCTTAGAGCATTTACAGCCGGGTGCCTTAAACCCCCCTCAAACGTCCGGGCAGACGGTCCGATCAGTAACCGGTAAAAAAAAGCATCCAGACAGAAGCTTCAAAGCGGCCTCAAACACCCGGGTTGGCCGACATCCCTCGTATCCAACCCAAGTATGGGGCGGATATCGGACAGCCCAGGCGTGTCCGTCATGTCGGAACTGACAGCCTGACCCCAGCAAAAATTGCACCAAATCCCCCTGACCTATCCGATTTCACTTGCGTCGGAATGCACCTTGCCCTCTATGTATTCGATACATTGTGTTTGTCATGATTTTTTCGTAGGAGCTTGATGAGAATAAATAAAAAAAAGTTCTCATACTTAAAAACCTTTCTCACTCGTAGTCTTAGTAGCGGCCATCAACGCACGTCTTGCGAAGGATATGAGCTCCTTCACAGAGCGAGTATTGATAGCACCTATTAAGAGAGAGTAGATTAACACTTTTGCCTAATGCGGCCATTTAAGCCGGTCGCGTCCTTCCTCCGGTGACGAGGTGGGACTAAAAACCCCCAACCAGGGCGGTCCAATACGGATGTTTCTATACTAGAAATCCTATGAACAACCCTTTTGGTGTTTACACAACCTCGCCGGTCCAACATGGACTAAAACATTCAAAACGATCAACGTGCCTATCTTTCCATGTATTAGGTGTTTTGAATATAGGGTTTACGGTTGAAAAAAATTGAGACCCGCCCGGTAACTGTCTGCGGGCTTGTCCGCGGACGTATAGGGACCCAGATTTGCCTATCGTGACTGTAGATGCTCTTATGTGTGAAGTGTCAAGGACAAAAAAGTGGATTAATTAAGCAGCATCAGTGCAAAAAAACAAAGTAAGGACAAATAAGCAACAACACGCGGTAAGATATTCTCTATCTTTTCGAAACGGGCAAGATATTCTCTATCAAAGCGTCAAAACACATATGTTCACAGTTTGAGGTTTGCCAAGTGGCTACTTTGCTTCGACCATCATTGATTATTCAATCGCCTAGCCCCACTCCCGCTTGCAACGCGCCCCGCGCGCGCATTACGGGAGCCTGTGCTCCGCCACTGCAAATGGCACCGTCCAGTTGGGGAGACTTGAGTGAACCTTATTCACTGGACTGGCGCCACCACCACCACCAATAAGGTGCCACCAAAGGAGACTTTATTGAGCACCGCCACCACCACCACTGGAAGGGCCAAAGCAATGCACAACAAAAACCTGCCTAAAAGCCTCAAATCAGGGAAAGCTACAACTTCATCCAGTAGATATGGACCTCTCTGCACTCCCACATCGACAAAGCCCGTGGAGGAAAAGGGAGTCGCGAATTGTTGGCGGAGGAGAGGTGGTGGCACGATGCGTCCATGAATCACCTCTCCCAAGGTTTGGAGAGGAACGGTTGGGGAAAAGGATGGCTTCTTCCATGCCACTTCGATATTTGTTGTTTTTATCTTGAAACTTACTTTTGTAATGATTGAGTTCTGAATTTCTGATCATCCATGCACCAATGAGACTGGGGCTTCACGCAGACACAAATGGGCAGCCATGTTAGCTCTATCTATGAACATGATTGAACTGAAAGGAACTAAGCTCTTGAATTTGGTTCATTCTCCCTGCAGGTCTTCTTCCACAGTTTGACGTATCGAAGATCTGATATACTTCCTTTTCCTATATATACTCCCCTGTTCGAATATAAGTGGTGTGGTTTAGTGCAAATATTGAAATAAAACCACGCTACTTATTTCCGAACGGAGGTAATATTTCACAGTATAGAAATTTGCATATGAAAAAGATGGTGGAAACACAAACACTGAAGTACATGAACAAGTCCAATTGCTGTACTAGTACCATTATTAAATTTATAAGTATTCATGAAATCTGCACCAGCTAACAGGACATTTTAACCATCAATTCATCCATCACTCGAGATTTCTGTTGCTTAGAACATTTGTACCAGTACATATTTATCATCAACTCCGGATTTTGGAAGAAAAAACGCACAAATTGAGCACTGTAACTCAATAACAACTGAGCATCTGTAAACAACAGCACTGTGATGGGTCTCTCAACACTAGTACATCACAATTTACACATCTTGACGTATTCTCTGAACGTGTGCATAATGGCACATACAATTCAGAAAAGCAGGCCAACACTAATGGGTGATCCGGCGACCAAGTTCTACTTGATGGCTCATCCAAGCACAGTTACATCTGGAGAGTTTATCCTAGCATTTACATAGATAGCTCATCCAAGCGCAGTTACATCACGAGAGTTTATCCTAGCATTTACATAGATGGCTCACGAGAGTTCAACTACACTTGTTGTGCTGCGTTCCACACGGCGAGTGGAATTTTGAGTAGATTCTTCTGCGGCATGGCCGGCGGGATGAACTTGGTCCTTGGTGCCTTCTTTTCGACCTTTGGAGCGGCGGCGGCTGTACGAGGAGCAGCAAACCATCGGTGCTTGAGCGCCGTGGCCGCCGTCAGTCGCTGGTTGGGGTTGCACGTGAGAAGGCCTTGCAACACCTGGAACCCATGCTCGGACAGCTTCTCTTGAGGGAACAGTTCCCGCAGCTTGTCGTGCTTGTGCCCCCGCGGTAGCAGTTTCAGCGCCTTTGCGGTGAGCGGCAGCGACGTGAACTCCGGCCACGTCCTCTCGTCCGGCGTCCCGAGCAAGCGGAAGATGCTCCAGAGCTGGACGATCTCATTGTCTGCGGCGTCGTCGTCATCATCGCCGAGGAACAGCGTCTTACCGGTGAGCATCTCGGCCATGACGCAGCCGATAGACCACGTGTCCACGAGCGCGTCGTAGTCCCGCTTCCCCAGGAGCACCTCGGGCGCCACGTAGAACGGCGTGCCGGCCTGGTTGTACGGCGGCAGCTCGGACATGGAGATCGCCAGCCCAAAGTCGCAGATTTTGACGAGCTCCCCGTCTTGGCCGACGAGGATGTTGCCGGGCTTGATGTCGCGGTGGACGAC